>NC_080175.1:72333617-72633617 GCF_950295315.1 Erinaceus europaeus
AAAGGCAATAAACAGAAATGATTATTTTTAGTAACATCAAAAACATCTCTGTAACATATTTAACCAGAAAATCCTAATCACAACTCTACTAGTTAAGAGACCAGACCATCAGTAAATAGCAAAACTTTTCAACTGTATAACCACAGCCAAAAGGTTATAAAAATCTGCATTTATGAAGATCTTCAGGGGAAAGGCTTGGTTTTTACTTTACACTAAGCATTCAAAAACTATTTTAAACATCTTAGCGTGTATATTTTTAAACAAGTCTTTTGTCTAGGGACACACATCTGTCAAGTTGTGAGAATTTTAAAAATTCTCAAGTCTTTAAAATTAAAAGAAAAAAAAAAGCAATGAGAACACTGGTATTGGGCATGGAGGGATCCTTACCATTGGCAGTGCATTGATGTGGGGATGTGCAACTCAATATCCAGGACCGCCAATCACAAGTTGCTACTGTTGATGCTGAGAAAAAGCAAAGTAAAATATTCAGTGTCCCCTAAACAAGTTCGGTTTAAGATTTCCCATACCAAAAGTTACATGTATAAAACATTCTTCAATCTTTAAAAATTCCCATTAGTATCTTTCTACCCTTAAGCAACTGTTATCATAAACAGAGCAGTATCTTTTAAGTGCACAGGTGGCAGGCCCTGAATCGTTACAACATTCCTAAAAGGGCAACAAAATTAATTTAAAAGGGGTGGGGGGGTAGGGTGGATTTCCCTCCATTCAACTCAACTCAAAAAATTTTGTTCATAATCTATAATCATAATCCATAAAGGATGACTGGCACAAACTCACTTATAAATTCTTTCAACAAAAAAATAATGATTTTTTTTAAATATAAGCATATGGTTTATTTCAATGAAAGTGATAGAATGAAAGATAGAAACCAGAGCACTGCTCTGTTCTAGCTTGTGGTGGTGACGGGCACTGAACCTGGACCTCAGAGCCTCAGGCATGAAGGGTTTGTTGTTGTTATTATTTTTGCATAACCACTATGCTATCTCCCCAGCCCAGACTATCCTTAAAATGTCAGTAACTATACTCACTACTTTAATCTCTCAGAGTTTACATTTTACTGAGTTGGCCAATATTCCAATTGCTAAGTCAGAGTACATTACATTCTATAGACCTCTACAAAGATATATACACTGTTCTGTTTTACACACACATTGTTGGTTCCAGGGGACACTAACTAGGGTGGGTTCTGCCATGTGCTAGGACACAGTTTGTATCATACAAGTTAATGCCACAGGAAATAAATGCCAAAGCTTTATCACATACACTGAAGTAAGATGAATTAAGTTAGTAAAAACTAAAGATATATTATAAATGATAATATATACATATATATACATATACACACAGCAAATACAAAGAACAGCTGTAGAATGAATTTGATTTCTTAAAGTATGTGCCTCTCTAAAGTTATCTTTTATGGACTATAACTCTTACTCGTCCTTTTTGATAAAACCATAGCAATACCAAATAGCATTACTGTTACTATACAATTTTTTGGTTAAGATCTGGAGAGAAGTAGGCATTAAAGTAGCATTATCGGGAGTTGGGTGGTAGTGCAGTGGGTTAAGCACAAGGACCGGCATAAGGATCCCAGTTCGAGCTGCCGGCTCCCCACCTGCAGGGGAGTCGCTTCACAGGTGAAGCAGGTCTGCAGGTGTCTTTCTCTCCCCCTCTGTCTTCCCCTCCTCTCTCCATTTCTCTCTGTCCTATCCAACAACAACAACATCAATAAAACAACAAGGGCAACAAGAGGGAATAAATATTAAAAGAAAAAAACTTAAAGTAGCATTATCAATTGATTTTAAGTGCTATACATGATGGAATTATAGGTAGCTAGGCTAATTTTTTGTCCATGACTCTTGTGCTTCAAGATGAAGTGAGCCCCAAAGTATGTTGGCAGGCAACACTGTGAGCTAGTAGACAGATTCTTTCTAGCACTTAATGGAGGAAATGCTGTATAATCATAATCAAGTCCAAACTAAATCACTAATAGGATTTGTCTACTCCAGGAACAACATAAAATTCAATTACTTCATTACAAAGTTCTTGTGAGTTATAAGCTATCTATGGCTACTTGTATCCAAAACTAACAGAACACTCTGTATGAGAAGAAGAGAAAAAAGTGCTGGCATATGTCAATTCTATTTACAAATAATTAGCATGTGCTAATGAATCATGCACATTTCAAAACACACAATTTTATTTATTTATTTAGCTTCTAGGGTTATTGCTGGGGCTCACTGCTCCTGGAGGCTATTTTTTTTTCCCCTTTTGATGTATTTATTTAATTTTAAAGAGAAACTAGCAGGTGGCTCACTCACTGAAGAGCAGAATCACCATGAGTTCAAGCCTCCGGTTACTACCAGGGAGTGCACGCAGGGGAGTGAAGCTTCACTGGCACGCGCGGGGGGTGGGGGGGGGGGGGGTGGGGGGGTGGGGGTGTCGGTGTCGGGTGTCTCTCCTCTTTCTCGCTCCCTCTGCATAATCACAAGTCAACTTTCAGCAGGATTCTCTCAAACACAGGTTGGCAGTGTGTTTCATAAACGCACTGTAAAATGATCAGAGGACAGGTGAATGACTTAAGTAGGAAAACACCTGATACAGAAATGAAAATAATGGCCCCAAATTTACTTTTTGAAAATTCCTCAGTTTTTCAGATTGTGTTGTATGTACAAATGAGCTTCCTCCTGACAACATTTTTTTATACAATATTTCCACTCTTTAAATCCTAGAATCAAATGCTTAACCACTTTATTATTTATTAAATAACCATTGTGGGGGGCTGGGTGGTGGCACACCTGGTTGAGATCACGTCACAGTTTACATACAAGGGCCCAGGTTCAAGCCCCCAGTACCCCCTACAGAAGGAAAGCTCAAGTGGTGACACAGAGCTCCAGGTGTCTCTCTGTCTCTCTCACTCCCCTTCAGATTTCTAGCTCTCTCTCTCCAATAAGTTAAGATAATAATAAAAAAACAATGTCCAATAAGTAAAGATGATAATTTTAAAAAACAATGTATAGATATATTTTGTTTTCCCCCATAAGGATCTATAAGAAAAGCTAACTAGATGAGGAAAATAAGAGACTAGATATAATAATTAGAGAAAATGTAGATTTGTGACACCTACGTGTCACATGATACTTTTGATTCTTTTTGTCTAATCCTTCACACTTGTATGACCCCCCCTTTTTTAAATTTGTATGTCCTTTTAATTTCACCTTTATAGTCACAGGTGTTGAATAGCCTCTGCACTCTCTCTATTATTTCACCTGTCTCTTCTCAGCACTCTTCGGTTGCCATGACACTGCCCATTCCTCTGCCAGCGTGTCCTTCTACTCACAAGCCTAGCACATCTCTTCTTTCAAGGTTCAGCCCAAATCAACTTCATCCCTTCCTTCCCACTAACTGAAGTGAGGAAGATGAGCTCCCCTGGCCCACCCTTCCTAACCACAGCTGTGTAATACTGTCTCTTACCATGTCTCTTCTATCAGACTCTGTGAGCAGGGTATATCTTACTCCCTCCCTCACCACACAACAGTCTTGAGCATATAGATTTATTTAAATATGTGTGTTGATGAAGTGATAGTTCATGTGTAAAAATAGGCACATGCGGGAGTCGGGTGGTAGCGCAGCGGGTTGCAAAGCACAAGGACCAGCATAAGGATACCGGTTCAAGCCTTGGCTCCCCACCTGCAGGGGAGTCGCTTCACAAGTGATGAAACAGGTCTGTAGGTGTCTATTTTTTCTCCCCCTCTATCTTTCCCGCCTCTCTCCATTTCTCTGTCCTATCCAACAATGATGACATCAATAACAATAATAACTACAACAATAAAACAATAAGGGCATCAAAAGGAAATAAATATTTTTAAAAAACAGGCACGTGTATATTTAAAAATAAAACACAGGGGATCAGGCCGTAGCACAGTGGGTTAAGTGCCCACGCGCAAAAAAAAGTGCAGGGACCCGCATAAGGATCCCAGTTGGAGGCCTGGCTCCCCACTTGCAGGGGTGTCGCTTCACTTGCAGGTGGTGAAGCAGGTCTGCAGGTGTCTATCTTTCTCTCTCCCTCCTCTCTTGGTTTCTCTGTCTTCAACAACAACAACAACAATATAAATAATAATTACAACAGTGATAAACAACAAGGGCAACAAAGGGGGGTGGGGAATAAAACACAGTGGAGACTGCAATACAAACCTTCCCCCCAGAAAAAGCACATTTGTAAGAAGAGTTCGACAGTAAGTCTTATTTTTAAAATGCTGAGGAGGAAAAAGAAATGCTTAGGAGAGCCTGATTACAACAATAACTTTAGCACTATTCCCAGTAAGTGAGCAATACAGGCTGACCTTTTACCGTTTTTTCCTCAAAAGTAAAACATCACTCACCAATCACGGCATGTAATTAGCATAAAACTATCAACTACAGTGTATTCTACATAAACGGTAAATGGTTAACTTATTGTGGTAGAATAGTTGTAGGCTTCAGTCCTGTTTCCAAGTGAAAGGCTTTGCTTTTATAATCTACATTTCAGAACACTATAACTAAAAGGAAATAAAGTATTAATGGAGTTTGGAATTTCAACACTGAAGCAGACACTGCTGAATCAGTAATACAGCTGAACTGAACTGAACTGAACTGAACTGAACAACACTGAAGCAGACACTGCTGAATCCTCGTAATACAGCAGTAGCATATTCTGACTGGTCTTCAAAAACACAGCTTCTAAACGTGGTTACTTGATTTCTGGACTCCTCTCTGCCTTTTTTTTTTTTTTAAATTTTTATTGGTGATTTAATGGTGATTAACAAGATTATAAGATAACAGGGGTACAGGAGTCCTCTGTCCCATCCCCGGTGTTGAAGAAGCTTCCCTTTTTCTTTATCTCGCTGGGAGTATGGTCTCCCTTTCATTTTATTATCGCCACTGGGGTTTCAATTATCTGGGCTGACTTTTTCAGACAGAGAGAGATAGAGGAAATGAGAGACAGCCAGCACAACATTAGGGTGTTGCTCCCGTGCAGCAGGGGGCCAGGTTCAAACCTGGGTCAAGCAAATGGCAAAGTTGGAGCCCTATCCTAGTGAGCTACTGTTATTTGTCCAGTATTACACTTTTTTCTTTTTTTTTTTTTTAAAGAAGAATCACACTGGTGTATCTTCTACCTTTTGAAAGAAGTTCCTTTTTTGTGTATTTTCTTTTTTTTTTTTAACTGTATTTATTTATTTTTGCCTCCAGGGTTATTGCTGGGGCTCAGTGCCTGCACCATGAATCCACTGCTCCTGGAGGCCGTTTTTCCCCCTTTTCTTGCCCTTGTTGTTGTATTGTTGTGGTTTTTTGTGTATTTTCTTTTATGTACTTATTTTTATGAAAGGTGGAAACTGAGGGGGGGGAAGAGAGAGGGACAGAGAGAATGACGCCTGCAATACTACCTCACCACTCGTGAAAGCCTTCCATTATAGGTGGGGTTTCTGGAGACTTGAACTCAAATCCTTGCACACTGTGACATGTGCACTCAGCCAGGCATGTCACTACCCAGTCCCATATCTTTTTATCAGAGCACTACTCGGCTCTGGTTTCTGGTGGTGCCACGGAGTGAATATGTAAACTGAGAGTCACAGGCTTGCTTGAAAATCTTTTGCATAACCTGCATGACCACTGTGCTATCTCCCTGGCTCTCGATTATTTTGGTTTCTTTGAAAAGTCCATGGATATGAGCCCTCCCCGTGATCACCTAAGAACAGGTAAATCCAACACAAACACTTGCTTACTCAAAGTAGCAACATCTAAACTAGAATTCAGCAGGACCACTAGCAAATTCAAGAAACTATCCCTGGTACTCCTCAGATATACAAGTTAATTTTTTTTTATTTGGGGGAAATTACCCCAACAATTAGGAGACGAGGATAAGAGGCAATCCTACCATAATCAATCTGGCTAGAAAAAATTAATTTAATCAACTCTGGGCAAAAGAAACATCAGAGTTAAGATCAAATTGTTTACAGAGAAGCAATTACAGAAACCAGACCTCCCACCTTCTGTGCCCCATAAAGTCCATACTCCCAAAGGGATAAAGAATGGGGAAGCTTTCAATGGAGGGGATGGGAGATGGAATTCTGGTGGTGGGAACTGTGTGGAATTGTACCCCTCTTACCTATCCCATATCTTTTCGATCATTATTAAATCACTAATAATAAAAAAAAGAAGTGAAAAAATAAGAAAACACAAAGCAGGACTTAGACTGGAGTTGGTGCATTGTGCCAAGTAAAACACTCTGGGGTGGGGGGTGGGGGGGTTCAGGTGCTAGAACATGATGGCAGAGGACCTAGAGGGGGTGAATTATGATGTAGAAATCTGAGAAATGTTACACATGTACAGACTACTGTATTTTACTATTGAGTGTAAACTACTAATCCCCCCGATAAAGAAATTACAGAAAGATTAAATTGTTTAGCACATGATTGAAAACATAACAAACAACCTCTAACTGAACCAGTTTTAAAGGAATTTAATTTTAAGTCATAATTTCAGCTAATTTTTCTCAATTGTGATGGTCCATTTCACAAAAGCCTATTAGTTCCCTTCAACTTGGCAATCTCTAGTAACATGCTAGGTGTGTCTCAGTCTCCTAGGCATTGTAGAGTGAGCTTCCACCACCCTGTTCTCATTTCCCACAGGGTATCTCAGGCAGTAACAACCAGAAATAGAGCTAAGTGGAAAAGAGAAAGGTACTCTTAAAAGGTTACTTGAGAAGATAAATTAAGATCAGAATTAAAGGTCATTTTGCTATCAGTGGTTGATTTTCAGTTCCCTTGTTAGGAGAACTAGGAAAAGTTAATTCAAAAGTTACATATTATGACCTCAATTTTCAAAGTAAACTCAAGACCAAAATATAAATATAAATAACATCCAATTATTACTTCAGTTGGACAATTCTCACTAGTATCATACTATATAGTTGAATTTTGTTTTAAATGTATTTTAAAAATCTATTTTGGGGAGTCGGGCGGTAGTCCAGCGGGTTAAGCGCACGTGGCGCAAAGCACAAGGACAGGCTTAAGGATACCGGTTCAAACCCCCGGCTCCCCACCTGCAGGGGAGTCGCTTCACAGGTGGTGAAGCAGGTCTGCAGGTGTCTATCTTTCTCTCCCCCTCTTCAGTATTCCCCCTCCTCTTTCCATTTCTCTCTGTCCTATCCAACAGCAACGACATCAATAACAACAACAATAATAACTACAACAAGAAAACAAGGGCAACAAAAGGAAATAAATAATTTTTTAAATATATTTTGAAGGACTGATATAAAAAGCTATCATGCAACTTGAAATCTGCCTACGACAGCAAGTAACCTGACTGAGGAAAACAAAAGCCACCAGCTTTCTTAAACTAAAATACTTTTTAAAATTAATGTTCAGTTTGAGCAGTTTCTAGTGATAGTAAAAACTGTTTATGTTTCAGACTCTGGCATCTATCCCTCAAAGTTTCCAGCTCACAAATTTAAAATGTTAAAGAACTTGAAATGGATGAAAGACCAAGTTCAACCTCTAGATGAAATACCCAAAAGATTAGACAACATGGACAGGGGCTAGGTGGTGATGCACCCAGTTAAGCACCCATGTTACCAAGCGCAAGAGGGACCTGGGATCAAGGCCCTGATCCTCACCTGCAGAGGGAAACTTCACAAGTGTTGTAGCACTGCTGCAGGTGTCTGTGTCTTTCTCCCTCCTTCCCCCCTTCAATTTTCCTGTGTCCTATTAAATTTAAATTGGGTAAAAATGTATTATTGTCAGTTTCCTTTGAAAAAAATGTGAGTGTATCAACATTATTTTCCCTTCCAAAAACCTGTTACTAAGTTAATGGTGCATATTGTAAACTATCGTAGCTTAGAAATCTGACATTGCCATCTTACCAAAGTGATAATAAAGCCACTTTTAAAAGTTATTTAGGAGAGAAAAACCAAGAAGGGTAAACAGGATAATAAGAGCAGCATAAGGAACTGAAAAATGAAAAGATGGAGGGAAGACAAACATTGCCTACTCCAGATTTGCCTAAGGCAGGTACTTGACAGTCAGTATATTAGAAGAAAACAACTGACATAATTTCTGTACCTTATTAGGTTTCTTAGTCTTACTAGAGTTGCATATTTGATTCAAGAAACAAAGAATCTGAATAGCTAAGTAGGTTAGGGCAACACAAACATCGTTCTGCTGAGCAATACATTCCCAGCAGAGAGGGAAACAGCTCTGTCAGGAATGTCAGGTCTTTGATTAACTCTCTTACAGAAATATTCTTCCAGATTTGACCTTAATTATGACATCCTTGTTTCCTCACTCAGGTCTACTAAGATAGAATCAGTTACGATTAAAAGATCCCCAGGCAATTTTTATTGGGGGTAGGTAGTTTCAATCATGCTTTAAAATCATGCTTCAACCAGCTTCAAAAAAATGAAAATCATCAACTTACTCTGATGTGTCTTTACTAAGAGCATTTCCATACATGCATTCAGAATTTTTTTTTTAATTTTTACCTGGCTATTCTGATTTTATTATTTGTTAAACTAATACAACCTGGGCAGTACTAACAAATATTTTGCCTTTTGTAAATTAAACAAAATGATGATTCTATCAAAATGGCTGATAGATATTTATTTTTAAATATTTATTTTTTATTTATTAGATAGATGCAAACAGAAATCAAGGGAAAAATAAGAAAGATAATGATTCCCCACCTGCAGAGAAGTCATTTCACAGGCGGTGAAGCAGGCCCACAGGTGTCTGTCTATCTTTCTCTCCTCCTCTCTCCATTTCTCTCTGTCCTATCCAAAAATGATGACAACAATAATAACTACAACAATAAAGCAACAAGGGCAACAAAAGAGAATAAATAAATTTAAAAGAGAGAGAGAAATAAAGATACCTGCAGCACTGCTACACCGTTTTCAAAGCTTCTGCCCTGCAGGTGGGGGGGGGGGGGAACCAGCGTCTTGGCTCAGGGGCTTGAATCCGGGCACTCTGTGCATGCTAACATCTGTGCTCAATCGGGCACACTACCGCCTGGCTGCAGCAATATACTTCAGAACTATACTATCTTTTGATTACAAGATAAATCTTTAAAATACCCTGGGTTCTCATTTAATGTCTGCCAAGTTGCTTTCAATTAAACTTTCCCACCAAATCTAAAATGAAACATCTGATCTCGAGGGCTCATGGAAAGACTACTTTTCAGGGTGGATGGGTGGGTGGGTGTGTGTGTGTTTACGGTTGATGCAGTTGTTGGTACATGTGTACCATTTCTCAGTTTTCTGTAAAACACTCTAACCCCCAGCCTAGGTCGGCCTAGGCATTACACTCCGAATCCTTAACTCCAATCCAAGTTCTACTTTGATTTTCCCCTTTCTGTTCTTATTTCTCAACTTCTTTTCATGAGTTTTATCAGCCCATATTCTTCTTTCTCTGTCTGGCCTATCTTACTTAAAATGATTCCTTCAAGCTCCATCCAAGATGAGGTGAAGAAAGTGAATTCCTTATTCTTAAGAGCTGAGTGGTATATATTGTGTATATATACCACAACTTTCTCTACCACTCATCTGTTGTTGGAAGGACTGCCTTTTTTAACTCAATTTCTTAACTTCTGTTAAAAACTTTCCTCTCTGTGAGCCCTCCACCCATATAATATAAGCATTGACTAAAATTATATGCAGACAACTATTTGTTCAATCTTATTTTCAATAAATGTCATAACAGTCTAGAGCCTAGCATACAGATCAGAAAAATGGGGGGGGGGGGGGGCGCGCACCTGCAGGCCACAAGGTCAGAAGTACTCGGCTCCGCTTTTTAGTACAAAACACAGATTAAGTGGACACTAAGGCTCACTTCCCACAGATCCCCCCCAAAAAAGCCCCACCCCCACATTAAGATTTTACTGACCCTGACTTTCCTAAGACCACTCAAATTCTATTCATCAAGATAAGTCAAAAGAAAAAAAATAAATAAATCATAAGGCCTCCAGATTCAATGAGGTGTGAATGATAAACAAAAATCAAACCAAATAAAAATAAACATATTGCTCAAAATATATTATATGACCATCCTACAGGAAGAAAATTTCTTAATGATATCAAACATTATCGTATATGCCATTAAACATAATTCAAACAGATTACCTATATGGTATGACATATAATCAGGAAAGAGTCTGATCAGAAAAAAGCACTAAAGTTTCAGTAGTTCTCTGCCATTTTCACACACCTGATATAGTGGGGGGCAGAACGACAAGAACAAAAAAGTCTGTTCTGTTTTAAAAGTTCAGCTCCTTCACCAAACTCACATAATCATGAGCAAGACTTCAGAGTTCTCTTTTGTAAGTAAAGTTATTATATAACAGTACACTCTGCAGAGATGATATATATTAGCTCAACAAGCAGAATTCATCTTACAATAAAAAATACAGTGTTGGGAGTTGGGCAGTAGGTGGTGCGGGTTAGGCGCAGGTGGCGCGGGTTAGGCACAGGTGGCGCAAAGCACAAGGACTGGCGTAAGGACCCTGGTTTGAGCCCCCAGTTCCCCACCTGCAGGGGAGTCACTTCACAAGTGGTGAAGCAGGTCTGCAAGTGTCTTTCTCTCCCCCTCTGTCTTCCTTTCCCCTCTCCATTGCTCTCTGTCCTACCCAATAACAACAACAGTAATAACTACAACAAGGGCAACAAAAGGGAATAAATAAATATTTTTTTAATGCAGTATTATTTAAAATCCAGTACACACCAATACTATTAGATACCTTACAGGAACTTTTGCAAAGAATACTAGTAAAAATCAACTAAATTTAACTAGTTAAAGGGGTACAAAAATATTAAGAATGGTATGGCATTGGGATATTTTAAAAATCTAGGTTTTAAGCAAAAACATAAGACTGCAATACCACACGGTTATTAAAAATAGCAATGGGAAGGGTTTTCTTTTTTTTTTTTTATCATACAAGGAAATGTATATATAAAGACACAGGAGTAAGAGTAGTCCTAGAAGTAAACCCTACTGGACAAGCAAATGAAAGCAAGAGAAAAATACTGGTCATGTGTGTTGTCCAAACTAGCTAATACTCACCAATAATTTGTAGTTTAGCTTTCTGCCATGGTTAATGACAGCTGGATACCAAAACAATCCCTTCTACAATGTTAACTAAAATGCTCCTGTGAAAAATACCATTCACATTTTCTAACAGTCCTAAGTTATAATCTACAGATCTACCTGAGAAAGAAACAAGTGAACTGCAGCTGTAATTATTAAAACAAGTTCATATAACCATCTATACAGTTAGATTTTTTTTTTAGTGCTATTTATCTTTTTACAGTTCTCTCGTAGTAAAGAGGCCAGAGTTTTTCTTCCCATCAATGACAGAGGATGCCACCAACACTATGAATGACTGACTGTCCATTAGTGATGCGCTAATTACTAAAGAAATAAAAGCTGAGAAGAAAACCTGATTCCAAATGATGAATGAAATACTGGGGGTTGTATTGCTAAATGGGAATCTGGGAAATGTTATGCATGTAAAAAAAAAAAAAAAAGCAGAAATTGCCTGAGTTTGGAGTATGGCACCAAAGTAAGAAAGCAGAAGTATACTACAGTTTGCAGTGAGTACCTCCCTAATACTTCCTCTCCACTTTTCCAAGCTTTGGGTCCATGATTGCTCAACAATTTGTTTGGCTTTGTATGTTAACTCTCTTTTCAGTCACCAGGTTCCAGGTGTCATCAGGATGCCGGCCAGACTTCCATGGATTGAAGACACCACCAATGTGTCCTGGAGCTCAGCTTCCCCAGAGACCCATCCTACTAGGGAAAGAGAGAGGCAGACTGGGAGTATGGACCGACCAGTCAACGCCCATGTTCAGCGAGGAAGCAATTACAGAAGCCAGACCTTCTACCTTCTGCAACCCACAATGACCCTGGGTCCATGCTCCCAGAGGGATAGAGAATGGGAAAGCTATCGGGGGAGGGGGTGGGATATGGAGATTGGGCGGTGGGAATTGTGTGGAGTTGTAGCCCTCCTACCCTATGGTTTTGTTAATTAATCCTTTCTTTAATAAAAAAAAAAAAAAAAGAAAAAAGAAAACCTGATTCCCCTTGTAGGTCAAGTCAAATGGAAGTGTTTGCTTGTTTGTTTTTTAAGTAACTGTAAGGTTCATCCTACAACAAACAACAGAACTTTGAGGAGAAAGGAAAGGAGAAAAAGAGATGGTGCAGAGTATAAAATTAAAAAAAAAAAAAAAAGCAAGAAAGGGTTGGGGAGGGAGAGAGCCTAATGGTTAGGCAAAAAGACTGTCTGTCATGCCTGAGGCTCTGAGGTCCCAGGTTCAATCCCCAGCACCACCATAAGCCAGAGCTGAGCAGAGCTAAGAGGGGGTGGAGGAGACAAAAAAAAAAAAAAGGAAAGAAAAGCTTTTAACATCCAGACCAGACATTCTTAATGACAAGTCTGAAACGCTGTTTTTTTTTTTTTCACCAACAATGGAACAAAACTTGTTGAAAGACATCAGCAAATAGACATTTTTGCTCTCAGAGTTCAAATTACAGCAAAATGTAGAACTGTACAGAAAGTGCTATGAAACCATTAAGAATAAAAAGTCGGGGGGGGGGGCGCAGCTTGGAAAGAAGGCGTGGGAACTTGTACTTTACTGAAAACAGAGCAGACACGACTTTTTCTACTAAAACATAATGGCTCCTGCAGCAGGAGCCATTTTTGCTTTTAACTAAAGCTAAGTGAATTGTTTATGCCAGCGAGAGGCTGGGTAGATAGGTAGCAACTTCTTCTCAATCTGCTTAAAACCCTGTTACCAGTTACCTAAACTCCAGCAGGTGTCATCTTCTCCACAGATGTGCGTCCCTGAGTTTTCCAGCTGTATGAAAACTTACTTCATCTCCCACTCCAAATGGTTTCATTCCCCATATTCTATGCCTCGGTGTATGGTTTCACCTTCCCAGTCTAACAGCTAATTAATCGCCAAACACCATTATGAATATATTTTTGTCATTGTTATAACAAAGATAGATGGGATGAGAGAGGGAGGAGAGGGGACGAGAGGAAGAAAGACACAGCACCTACCCCTGTAGGTAGGGGTCCAGGGGTTGAACCCAGGTCACTGTGTGTACTTCACTGGTTGTACCACTGCCCAGCACCCACACTACCTGTGCCTCAGAAATCTCTGAGATTTTTGTGTAGCCTGGCCAAGTTCCTAAATCACTTACATCACCACCTGAGTCTATCAGGTGGATAGGCATCTATTTACATCCACCTTTCCTAGAAGAAGTATTTTTGAAACACAGTTTACTGTTTCTTTAAACAATTTTACTGAGATATAATTAACATGTAATAAATGGCACATATTTACAGTTACACAATTCAGTTAAGTATGTGTGTATATATACTGACACTATTGACACAGTCAACATATCTGTAGAACTACTATTTAAAAAAAAAAATCAATGACAGTAAATTGTTGGACTTCTTCACTCCCTCAAAATTAACTTAGAGGGGGTCGGGCGGTGGCACAGTGGGTTAAGCGCATGTGGCGCAAAGCACAGGGACTGGCGTAAGGATCCCGGTTCGAGCCCCCGGCTCCCCACCTGCAGGGGAGTCGCTTCACAGGCGGTGAAACAGGTCTGCGGGTGTCTATCTTTCTCTCCCCTTCTATGTCTTCCCCTCCTCTCTCCATTTCTCTCTGTCCTATCCAACAACGAATTGCGTCAACAAGGGCAATAATAATAGCCACAACGAAGCTACAACAAGGGCAACAAAAGGGGGGAAAAAATGGCCTCCAGGAGCGGTGGATTCATGGTGCAGGTACCGAGCCCAGCAATAACCCTGGAGGAGGGGGGTAAAAATTAACTTAGAATAAAGATGAATGCCCTGGAAGAATATCTGAAATTGAGAAAAGTGGAAGTCTACTTCTTTTCAAAAGGTAAGGAATATAACTGAGTGATTTAACAACCAAAGCAAGTACTGTAAGACTGTTTAACTCAAATACGTAACTATCACATCCTGGTAAACTATTTTAAAAGAATTTACGTTCAGTGCTACTATGACAAAAGCAGATGCAAATTTAAGAAATGATCATTTAGACACTGCCTATACTGCATTATTTTGAGGTGTGTGTTTTGGTTTTTGAGAGCTTTTATGGAGGTTCTAGAAGGAAAGTGAAGCTGCTCCTATTCTCTGGCCAAAATATAATCCACAGTCAACCTATGTTTAGCTAATGTCCTCTTAGATCTAGCAGGAGGCTGAGGGATAACACACAGAACAGTGAGAAGGAGGAAGGAGACAGCCTTGTAGCCAGTCAGATCAGCCTTTGAGTTCAATGGAACAACAAAGAATTGTCAATGTCGAGTCAGCTCACCCAAACATCCATCTGTGTGGTGTGATTCTCGAGCCCACAGACTACTTTAGTCCAGAACAGAGGACATGGGAATGCAGGGAAGAATTGCTTATAAAGAGAATTTGGTAACTGGACAATTTTAAGGTTTGTGACTACTTTTCCTTCATTGTTTTACAGACAAAAAACAAACATTACTTAAAAAAGAAAAGAGAGAAATCCTGACAACAGGCAGAGGCCCTTTCATCAGCAGCATCTGATCTGGGAAGAAAGATAAAAAACGCATTTGCTCTCTGGCCATGCTAACACTGGAAAGCTTATGGCTGTCCCTTAGATGTTTATGCTAATAAGCCCACGTTGTTTCAAATCTCCTAGGTTTATTGTGTGGTGACTACTATGTAATTGCAAGAATTACAAGAAACTGTACCTCTCTGATCACTTGTACTTATGCTTTCCTCTTTTTCTAAAACTCTGAATATTATACAAGCTCTTTTACCACAGCAAATTCAATATGTTTTCCCACATTCATTCACTAATACTACGCCAGGCCATTACAGTTGTAAGCCTAACAAAGATACGACTGTCAAAAACAAGTACCAACAATTCAGTAATATTAGTGTATTGGATGAATTAACTACCTTCCATTTCACAACTTCATTCTTTATCAACTTATAGGAGTATGACAAAGAAAACTATACACTAACAGAATAAAACTGCATGAAAACTGTGATGATTACTTAATGAGTATAAGAAATACTGATTATTTAGTTTCTCAAGGATTTTAACACTATGGAGGGAAGTTGTTAGAATCAAAATAATGCACAGCAAGCATAGAATAGTACTGAGACCTTTAAATTTTGTTTGTTTTTGTTTAAGCACTGAATTAAGAAATAAGCCAACTGCTTTTGTTTTAATAGCCTGGTGTGTGATGAAAAACTGAGCCACCCTCTCGCAAAACCATGAAATTCCCAAGATAATGAATACACCTATCTAAATATCCAGAATGCTTCACTTTTTTATGACCATAATTTGTATAGTTTATTTTATAAAACTAAAAGTGCAGGAGCTGGGGGAAATAGTTCAACTGGCAGAGCATGGGACTCGCATGCCTGAGGCTCCCGGCCATGTCAGAGTCACATGTGCTCTCTTTCCTTTTCCAACCTCTGCTTCGGGTGTGTAGTACAAATCAAATCTTTCTTGAGGAATAAAAGTTTGCTTCTAAACAAACTGTTGTGAAAATGGGGTAGTGTTACTTGGTTAAATATTGGATAAAAGTGGTCCAGGAGGTGGCACAGTAGATAAAGCATTGGATTCTCAACCATGATGTCCCAAGTTCAATCCCCAGCAGCACATGTACCAAAGTGGTATCTGGTTCTTTCTCTCTCTCTCTCTCTCTCTAATCTTTCTCACTGAATAAATAAATAATTTATATAAGTATTTATATATAGGCTAAGAAAGAGCACAAGAAGATTAATGAATGAGCAAGGGGGCTGTGGCACATCTGGTTGAAGGCACATGTTATAATACTCAAGGACCTGGGTTCAAGTCCCCAGTCCCCACCTGTTAAGGGGGTGGAGGTGGGAGGTGAAAAGGGAGTCAGGTGTCTCTCTCCCTATCTCCCCCTTCCCTCTTGATTTCTTTGTCTCTAAATAATAAATAAGTAACTGAGAAGCAATTAAACTATTTCTTAAACCAGCAACACTCAAATTCCTGGAAAGAATACTTTTCAGTGATAGCAAATAAAAAAAAATAATAAGACTTCTATTAAGCCGTCTCCCTAATTATACAGTATTTAAAAACAGTGGCTTTATTTTGGTTTTGAATGTTACGAAGATTACTAAATATCAGTGCAGTCTGAAATTATTTTCCCCTCTATATATAACATCACAAGGATTTTAAAACATTAATAGGAAATAGCTCAGTTTCCCATTCCAGGAAGTTCCTTAGAGACACTGTTTAAGCTCTTGGTTCTCCTTGGTATCTGCTCCCCTGGAAATTGTAATGCGCTCCATAAATTCCATTAATATGCATCTTCGCTAATGCAGTAATAAAGATGTTAATCTGATTCAGTCTAGCTCTAAATTCCACTAGTAGAGTGACTCATTTTCTAATTTGAGAGAAGTCAGCAAATCTCACTAGGAGATTCAATAAATTCCTTCGTTTCCACATCATTAGTTGGGGAAAATGTAACATAAAACATCCAAAGAGTAGAGAACAACTTTAACAGCAGAATGGGCTTAGTACAAAGATGAAATGTCACTCAACAGCCACTGAGCATTCTTTTTAATAAATAATTTAATGTGAGAAACAGAAACACATGTGCATACAGGGAGGCCAGAGCACCACTCAGCTCTGGCTGGTGGCGATGCCAAGATTCTGGGCCTGAGGCACGATAGTTTTTATAGAGCCATTATGCTATCTCCCCCATTCCTACTGAACTCTGACTTCATTAACTTGCTATATTTTTCTTACTATGCAAAATGAAGTCTACTAGGGCTAGTGACTTTTTTCTGCATCTTTCATATTTAATTTATGACTCAAAGAGCTGTTGGTGGTGCTCAGTCAGGAACAAGCCTGGAACCACTTCGTGCAAAACTTGTACCAACCACCTCCCAGGCCCCTAAAGAAACCTCTCAGTAGTTTATCGGTGCTATGGCTTTCCCCCACTGCTCTTTTTTTTTAATATTATTTATTTATTTATTTATTTATTTATTTATTCCCTTTTTGTTGCCCTTGTTGTTTTATTGTTATAGTTATTGTTGTTGTTATTATTGATGCCGTCATTGTTGGACAGGACAGAGAGAAATGGAGAGAGGAAGGGAAAACAGAGAGGGGGAGAAAGATAGACACCTGCAGACCTGCTTCACCGCCTATGAAGCGACTCCCCTGCAGGTAGGGAGCCAGGAGGTTCGAACCAAGATCCTTGCGCTGGTCCTTGTGCTTTGCACCACCGCCCGACTCCCCCCCACTACTCTTAACCAAAATGTTCAAGTAATCACCAAGCCACATTCTCTCCCCCCTCCTCTCTTGATTTCTCTCTGTCCTATCCAACAACATCAATGGCAACAATAACAATAATGAAGACAACAACATGGGCAACAAAAAATGGGGGAGGGGAGATGCCTTCCAGAAGCAGTGGATTCGTGGTGGTACAGGCATGGAGCCCCAGCAATTGCCCTGGAGGCAAATTTTTAAAAAAAGACCTTACTTGACAGAGCTCAAAACCGAAAGTCTTATAAAAATATGACATACAGTATTATATAGGTATAAATCTATAGAAGTAAGGAATAAGATATATGCTATATAGCTAATACAGATATATGGGTAATCTTGTTAGCTTTTCAGGATTCAGCATGCCCTACTCTGTGATAAGTTTTGTTTCTAATGATGGCTTCCTTAATTCTGTATATTTGTTCTGATGATTTCCTCCTTTGCTTCTCTCCCATCCAGAGACTATTCAGTTTTCAAGATCCAACTCAACTCTTTGCTACTGAAAAATCTTCCTGAAGAAAACTGGCAGTATGACAGTTATTTCATAGTGTTAGAAAATAAAATATAAACAGGTTAAGTAACTTACCCAAAATTAAACCACTAGACAATATAAAAATTCAGACCTTAAAATTCAAAGTACAATTTAAAACTCCAGCTTATCAGTTATTTCCACTACCACACTAAAATTATTCCCCACCCTAATCTTAAATTTCCCAGCAGATTTTCCACAAATAGGCATTTTAGCTAAAGTCAGTGTATCCTTCAAATTACAGGTTAAATGCAGTCTTCTTCACTAAAATTTCTTTTTGGAAGCTCATATATTGATTTTCCTCTTATCCAGACTCAGTACTTAATCAATATCACAGCGTAGCACCTTTTTTTACTTTGTAGTATCTCATTTAACTCTCCAAATCCACTGGGGGGGGCGCGGGAACATATTGTTCAAATTTTAGGAAAGGCCCTAATACATTAACTAGTTCACACTTACATAATTATATAAGCTACTCCACAAGAACACCAAATTATCCCGCCCCTACCTCCAAAATCCATGCTGCTAAGGGTAGCATCATCCAAATCTCCTAGCACAGACAAAACTATACTAAAATATACAAGTTTTTTTTTTTTTTAAATTATTAAGCCAAGACTCACTCTTGATAGCCTGGCACATAGATCAAATGACTTGCAAGCCTGACTGTCAGGCTCAAAACTGAGCAGTGCCCTATGTCAGAGACAAGTAAGTAGTCAAGACATAAAATCTTTCTTAAAAGAAGTCTGTTAATTATACTCTGTAGCTGTTTCCTAATGTAAGAGTCCATCTTTTGCATTCCTTTAAAGCCAGTTAATGGTAATCTGTTCCAGAAAAAAACAATCAAATCAATCCAAACTAACAAACACTTCAAAGCCTGCCAATATGCTAAAGAATAAGACACTATGCCAAGAATAAAGGTCATAGAACACTGAATGTGTGATCTTGTGTGGAATGCTTAATCAGAGCAAGATCATTGGGACAACTGACAAAATACAAGCAGACAATAAACTGAATACCCCTGAACTGAAGTTAGAAAATAAAATGTCCTCGTTTGCAAGGGACAGGTGCAAGTATTTAAAGGATCACTATGCATATAACTTCATATCAACATACTCAGCTAAAACGAGAAATAATGACAAAATGAGATTGTGTGAAACAAACGTGCAAAAGTGTAAATCAGTAGTGAACCAATGTTAAAAATATTTTAAAACTTGAATTCACTGAGAGATGAACGGGTAGGTATGTAAACCAAGAACTGGCAAGCATTTCTTTAAAAGGGATAATAAATATTTTAGGCTTTGGGGCCACACAGTCTGTCAGGACTACTCAATATTGACACTGTAGCATAAAGACAGCCATAATCAATAATTTAAGTAAGTGAGATTAGCATAGTCCAATAAAACTTGATTTACAAAAATCAAGCCTCAGTTTTGCTGACTCGTAATATAGTGTGAAAAAATAGCCTTGTTCATAACAGCTATAAATGCTAAGCAACAACAGCATAGCAATTCATTATTCTCTTTTGTGCATTTCAAAGTTGTTCAGACTAAAAGCTTAAAAATAAAACCGCTGGCTAGGAAATTCTCCTATATGTCCACTTCTTTCTTTCTTTTCACTATTTTGGATAGAGACAGCGAGAAATTGAAGGAGGGGAGGGAGAGAGAGAGGAACCAAGTGTAGGAGAGCGGCAGCAGCACTGTTTCAATGCTCATGAAGCCCCCCACCCTGTAAGAACCAGAGGTCTGAACCCGGGTCCTTGTGTATTATAATGTGTACACTCAACCAGGTGCACCACCACTCAGCCTCATTTCCCATCTCTGTTTCCACAGTCTGCATCTTGTAGAGAAAGTCTCAATTTGACTATGTTTTCTTTGTCTTTTAGTCATTATTTGCTTCCAAACAATGGCGATTTTTCATCCAGACTAAATCTGGGTAGATTGTATACATTAACTTTCTCCTTAAAAATCCAAATTCCAGGAGCTGGGTGGTAGCATAGTGGGTTAAGCACACATGGTGCAAAGCGCAAGGACCAGTGTAAGGATCCCAGTTCAAGCCCCCAGCTCCCCACCTGCAGGGGGGGGGCCCTGCTTCCCAAGCTGTGAAGCAGGTCTGCGGGTGTCTCTCTTTCTCACCCCTGTCTTCCCCTCCCCTCTCCATTTCTCTGTCCTATCCAACAACAACAGCTATGAATACAATAACAATTACAACAAGTACAACAACAAGGGCAAGAAAATGGGGGAAATGGTCTCCAGGAGCAGTGGATTGGTAGTGCACGCACCGAGTCCCAGTGATAACCCCGGAGGCAAAAAAAAAAAAAAATCCAATTTCCTCAGTAAAGGGTCTTATCTGGTCATTAATATCAATGTGGTCTAACCTTTAGTCACTGGCCCTGGACTCTTTGGCACATAAGAAATAAAGACTCTCATACCCCACTGAGCCTGGTTCTTATGAGGTGCAAAGACAGGCATGCCTGTTTATTTGATTTTTGAGAAAGCTGCCTTCATACTGACAAATCCTTGAATTTACCTAGTTGAAAAATTAAAATCCATTAAGTTGCAAAATCAAATCAAATAAAAATGGGGTTTTGAAGTAATTACAAGAACCCTCATGCCCAATTAAGAAATGAAGATGTACTCTGGGAGGCGGCACAGTGGACATTCAAACATGAGTTCCTGTGTTTGATCCGCTGTAGTGCATGCACCAAAGTGATGTCTGGTTCTCTATCTTCTCTCTCTCTCATAAATAAATCAAATCTGGGAGGGGGGGGGGAAAAAGACAACTGAGGGAAAGAAAAAAGGGAGTGAGGGAGAGAGTCCCAGACTCCAATGTGAAGTCAATATTCTGAAATGCATTAGAAAATTAAGGCTATATCAATAGAACCTTAGTCTATTAAAAATTTAAATTATGAATCTATCTTGTACAGTGTTGACAAATTCACCAAATTTCTGCTTCTGAAACCAGGTGTCAATTTTACTCACTCCTTAACATTGTGTCTACGTGAAATGCACTTAACATACGGTGCTACAGGGTATATGCACAATTCAAATATTTTCCTCTTCTAAAATATGATATGTAAATGTACATACTTAGTTGCTATAGAAGATAAATGTAAACACAACCTGTGTCAGAAAAAATATATATCTATGAAAGCGGGTAAGAATTTAACCCAACTTGGGGCTGGGCAGTGGCACACTGGGTTAAGCGGACATGGTACTGAGGATTTCACCCAACTGGACATAAAGGAAAAGTGATAATCACAAGAGTCAAAACAGGATCAAAAAGATCGACAAGCCCCTGAAAATTGAAAAGTGCTGACTCAGAGCCCTGAGTATTGTCAAATCTGAATATATGCAAATTCATCTGAATTCTTCTGCATCGAGCCTGAAACATTAGAACCTAAAATACCCAAAAGCCCATCTGTAAAACCACATAGCTGAACTACAATTCTACTGTGCCGGTCTATACATAACTTTAACCAACAAGTGTGGGGGAAAGCAACGTTCTTGGGTCAATGGTTTCTAGCTTACAGTGTAAAATAAAGCAGAAACAAAGAGCAATGGGGGGACCAGGTAGGGGTGCCCCTGAACGAGCATGCATACTAGCATTTGCAAGGACCCAGGCAGGCTCAAGCCCTCAGTCCCCACATGAAATGGGGGAAGCTTCACAAGTGTCCTATTACGTATGCAAGTTTCTCCCTAACTTAAGGATCCTTCCAAATCTTGAAAAACACATACATACATACACATATACACACACACATACACACACACACACACACACACACACACACACACACACACACACACACACACACCCTTCCTTAGGACTTTTGCAGCTACACAAAACAAGCTGAACTCTGCTGCCAACAAAAAGCCTGAGCTGCTTGGAAGGACTTTCTCACAATCTCTCATTACCAAATGTTCCATTTTCAGTTTTAGAAATTTTTGACATAACAATTACAAAACCTGATTCAATTTCTTTCTAAAAATATAATTCCTAAAACAGAACGCTATGCTTTACTTTTTTAATATTTAGTAAATCAACTCATATTTCACACAAGGGGATGGCAGTTATTCAAAATCTCTTCACCTGCTATAAGATTGAAAATAAAGACAAAACTCAAACGTCAGTGGCGATGCCCTTAGCACTCCACTGCTCATGAAGTCCCCCCACCCCAACAGCAGGCACTCTGAGGGTTCAAGTTCAGGCCCCACACATGGTGATATGTACAGTCTACGTTCAAAGACCCCATCTCATTCTTTTTATTTATTTATTTCATGCTCAAATATTACCAAAGCAAAGGACAGTAGGCTGACTTACCCTTGTACTAGTGCTGCAATGAATAACTGAACAATGAATAAGTCAGTTATTTTGTATGATATCATACTTTAGGATAGACTGCTCACAGTGGGATTTAGCACCAGAGGGTAAGAGCACTGTATTTTCTGCCTTTTCTTATTATGTTCTGCTAAGAATGAATCAAGTGGTTGTGCACTGTGTGATACTTCTGAGCTGCTTCCTTAGTCCCCACTTCTAGTCTACGTTTGTTAGGGGCAGGCATTCCGGCAGGCATTCCAGCAGGCAGACAAAGGCTAACGCACTGCTCTGCTATCCTTGGGATTCCTTCCACTGTTTCTGTTCTTGATGTGGATCATGATGCTTGCTCCCACATGCTGCCGGGGACTGATCCCAGGCGTGCACTTGTGAGTCATCCTCTGGTCTCAGAACATTGTTGTGTTTTGTCTGCGGTAGGAGTGCTACATCCCCACTGAGTGTTGCAAGATTATGCTAGCTAACAGTCACCGCAAGGGTCTTACCTTCTACTTCTAGCATGTGGTTTGGGGAGAACTCTAGGCTGGGAGCCCCAAAGACCTGATCCAAATCTACCTCTGCTAGGCAATTACTAAGAATAGCCTTGAGCACAGTGCTTGCTTAATCGAGCACAATGTTTGGTGAAGTTAAAAAAAAAATAAATAAAAAGTGCTGTTACTGACTTGCCTACATGAAAAAAATTTTCATTTCTATAGGAAACATTCCAGAGTGTCTTGTATGTCTAATGCTTTCCCAAAGACACATTAACAACACACACACACACACACACACACACACACACACACACACACACACACACACGGAGCTTATCCTCCTCAGAAAAAGCATTAAGAGGGAGTCAAGGAACGTGGCACAATCAGTAATAACACACTCCCCTTTCAACACTCACTTCCTCCTGGCCTCAGCATTAAGTATCTGGGCCCATCTCAAGATAACTGCCAAACCTAAAAGTTGGGGGAGAATGAGGTACCCCAAGGAAAAATACATTTTTAATCATTCTGAATATCCATTGTCAAAGGTTTTTTTTAAAACTGTATACGCTCCTATTAACTTATAATCTTATAAAATCACTACTTAATCGATATAAGAGGGGAAAAATAGATTGAAAGTCTAAAACTTTTTGATGCACAGACCCCAGTTCTGCATATATATTCCTTCAACCTAGCACTGAAGGTTTCAAATTGGTAGGCTGATTGAAATTTAACAGTGGGTTTAAATTGCTTACGCATTTCTAAAAATCAGTATTTATTTGAAATACTAAATCACCTATAGTCTTAAACCAGAGAGACCAGAAGCAACTGGTTGTGTCACTATGTAAGATACAGTTATATGTAAATAGCATTAAATGACATAAATCATGGTAAGGTCTTATATGATACAGCAAATCCTAAACATGGAATTTTTCAAAGTAAACCAAGCTCCCAAATAACTTGGCTACAATAATAACTATTGCCTTCTCAAACTCTAAGACAGCAGGAACCTTCCCATTCTCTATAATACCCATATTTCTTCCATTCCTGGAACCTCTGGGGTATGGCTCATTTTCCTGCACACTTCTCTTGATCCATACCATCTGATACTGCATCTGCTGAGCTCAACCAAATCGATGTAAGCAGTACCACCTCGACACGTTTCACCTCGGATTGTGTGCAGAGACACAGGCATCGAGTGTCAACCCTTCAGCTCCAGTACTCTGGGGAGACTGTTCCTAGCTCATATGACTCCTCAAGTCCATATTGGGTGGTGCAGCACTTACTTACAAAGCCACAGAACCTCAATAGACCAGGGCCCATAAGACAGAAGACATGTGCACATGTACCCATAATTTAAGGGAAAATGTACACCTTAATGTAAAAGTGCACGATAGTTTGCAGTGAATCAATAAGTGCAGTAAACAAGTAGAAAGACCTGAAAAAGACACTTCTTTATTAGGTACCATAAAGTACTTAGTCAAATAGTTTCCACTTAGACATAGACACCCTCCTTACCTACTTCCTGTTTCACTTCCCTCAATCACTCCAAGGCTAACCTTGTCAGACAAGGAAGGACTACAAAAGCTGATAGGGGTAAGACTGGTATGCTTGATCATGGCTCTTTTGGCCACTACTGGGCCAGCCCATCATCCAGAGCCCTAGTAGGGGAATCCTGGAATTCCCATCTATGGGAAATATGATGGGCCTAGACCTCTAACAAGTCCCTCTCTCCACTGTCACTGGTCATCTCCATCAGGAACAGTATAATGGGCCCTCTTGTGGGCCTCTACAGGTCCTTGCCTTCAACGTGGGTCAACATTGCTAACAACCGCCGCATTCTCTGAAGGGAGGTTGGGTCGGAATACTCTGCCACTCGAGGAAGATGGGTCCTGCAATGAATGCCACCTAGAATGTTCCTAGCTAGAAACCACAGAATGTGAGGTCAGAACTGAAGTGATGCAGAGGTTTCACAGGCTCCTGTGCTAAATATGGACCCCAGATCAAATCAATGGGGTTTATAGTTGACAATATTTACATACTTTTCCCATAACTGGGAGCTACTTTCTTCCCTGATCCAGCTTTTTAGTCCTTTTTCTAATTATAACACCATCTCCCCAGACAATAACTTGGGTTCACCTGCATATTAGATTTCAGGCTCAGGCAAAAATTAGTAAAGTCATGGGCCCCCTTGGAATATACCTATAATAGACCTACTAGCTTTTTCCAAAATGGAAACCCCAAATCTCATCTGCTATATAGTCATACCTTTAGTTCCTAATTATTAAACAATTTGTTCTGCTTTATGCTTTTCAGCCACCAAGTTGAGATATTACCACAATGCCAACCTGACTTCACTGGATGGATGACCTCACCGATGTGCCCTGGAACCCCACCTCCCCAGACCCCCACCTCACTAGGAAAAGATAGAAACAGGCTGGGAGCATGGATTGACCTGCAAAGCCCAAGTCCAGCAGAGACGCAATTACAGAATTCCAGACCTTCCAACTTCTGCACTTCAGAATGATCCTGGGTCCATGTTCCAGAAAGCCTTCCAGTGGAGGGGATGAGATGCAGAACTCTGGTGGTGGGAATTGTGTGTGGAATTGTACCTCTCTACGGTCTCGTTGATCATTATTAAACCATTTTTTTAAAAAGTCACTACTTGGAGTCCATATATAGCAAACCTACAGCCAACATAATATTCAATGGACAGAAGGTGAAAGGATTCCCCCTCAAATCGGGGTCTAGACTGGGCTACCCATTATCACCATTCAACATAGTATTGGAAGTTCTCGCCATAGCAATCAGGCAAAAGAAAGAAATCAAAGGAATACAGATTGGAAGGGAAGAAGTCAAGTTCTCACTATTTGCAGATGATATGATAGTATACATAGAAAAACCTAAAGAATCCAGCAGAAAACTACTGGAAGTTATTAGGCAATACAGCAAGCTGTCAGGCTACAAAAATGAAAGCAAAAATCAGTGGCATTTCTTTATGAAAACATTAAGTCTGAAGAAGACGACTTCAATGAATAAATCACTCCCATTTACTGTTGCAGCAAAATCAATAAAATACCTAGGGATAAACCTGACCAAAGGAGTAGAAGACTTGTATGCTGAAAACTATGAGTCACTATTCAATGAAATAGAAAATGATACCAAGAAATGGAAAGACATCCCATGCTCATGGATTGGAAGAATTAATATCATCAAAATGAATATTCTCCCGAGAGCCATATACAAATTTAATGCGATATCCATCAAAGTTCCACCAAACTTCTTTAAGAGAATAGAACATAAACTGTAATCATTTATCTGGAACCAGAAAACACCCATTTGGTCCAATCTCTGTGGAGAGCAGGCTGGAGAACTCTCACAAGGCTAGACATGGACCTTCCATATGACTCAGTAATTCCTCTATTGGGGATACACCCCAAAGACTCCATAACAGCGAACCAAAAAGATATGTGTACACCTATGTTCATAGCAGCACAATTCATAATAGCTAAAAACCTGGAAGCAACCCAGGTGCCCAACAACAGATGAGTGGCTTAGAAAGCTGTGGTATATATACACAATGGAATACTATGCAGCTATTAAAAACAATGAACCCACCTTCTCTGACCCATCTTAGATGGAGCTAGAAGGAATCATGTTAAGTGAGCTAAGTCAGAAAGATAAAGATGAGTATGGGATGATCCCACTCATCAACAAAAGTTGAGAAAAAATAACAGAAAGGGAAACTAAAAGCAGGATTTGACTAAATCTGGAGCATGGCACCAAAGTAAAAACCCTGGGGTGAGGGTGGATATTCAGCTTCTCTGGGCGGTGGGGGTGGGGGGGTTGGATGGGACACGGTCTTTTGGTGGTGGGAATGGTGTTTATGTACACTCCTATTAATTTGTAGTCATATAAATCACTATTTAATATGAGAGGAGAAAAACTGATTGAATGTCTCAAACTTTTTAAACAGACTGAGTCTTTTTAATACACAGGCTGAGTCTTTGATATGTTGATTCTCTCAAAAGCCCAGACCAGGGAGAACAGAAGCAACCGGTGGCACAGATATATACAAATAATGTCAAAGGAAATAAATTATGGTGATGTTGGATATTATACAGCAAATCCTAACAAAGGGATTTTTCAAAGTTAACCCAATTACCAAATAATGTGATTATAACAGTAACTATTGTCTTCTTGAACCCTAAGACAGCAGGAACCTCATATCTCCACTATAGAGCCTATATTTCCCCATCCTGGAACATTAGGGTGAGACGTACTTTTCTGCATGCTTCTCTCAATTCATACCAAATAACACAGCATCCGCCAATCCCAACCTCATCAACACAACAAGTACCACCTCAGCATGCTTCACTTCAGACTGTGTCCAGAGACGTCAGGCACAGAATATCAACCCTTCACCCTCATTACTCGGGTGAGACCTTTCCTTTCATGGTATTCTCTAATTCCATTCCAGGCAGTTTAATTCCTAACAAATCCCAAAACCTAGAGATAGACCAGCTCCCGTGAGATAGAGCATATGTTAACACGTATCCATAAACTAGGGCAAAATATATACTTGAAAGCAAAAGTACACAATAGTCTGCAGTGAGTCAGTATAAAGTTCCTAATGAAACAGTATCTAATTAGACTTAGATACCCTCCTCACCTACTTTCTATTACAGTTCTCTCACACACTCCAAAGCTAACCTTATCAAAGCAAGGACTGCAAAAACTAAATAAGGGCAAGAGACTGGCATAAATTTAACGATGACTCTTTAGTCACTATCAGGCCACCCCTTCAGCTGGGGCTCTAGTCGGGGAGTCCTGAGATTCCCAAACAGACATGATAGGCCTAGACTTCAAATAAATTCCTCTCTCCATTGTGACAGGTCACCTCCATCAGGAACAACAAAAAAGACCCCTTTGTGGGGCCCCCATAGGACCTTGCCCTCAACTGGGATCAACAACGGCAGAGAATGTTCCATCCTCTATGTTACACCTGAGGAAGACGGGTCAATATTGGGGCAGCTTGGAATATTCCTACTCATGACCACAGAAAGTGAGTGAGCTCAGATCTACAGGGAAGCAGAGGTCACACAGGCTCCTAAGCTGAATATGGGCCCCAGACAAAATCAAATCAATGGGGTTTACAATCAACAATATTGATACCCCTTTCCCACATTAGGGAGCTATTCTCTTCCCGGATCCAGCTTTCTGTCCCTTTTCCAGCCATGACATCACCTCCCCAGACAATAACCTGGATCCACCTACATATTTCAGGCTCAGAGGAAAAAAGAAAAAAACGAGTATAGCTACAGGCCCTTTGAAATATCACTAAAAATAGACCTACTAGCTATCGGCAAAATAGAAGAACCCCCCCAACACTTCATCTGCACTATTCCAGCCTTTGGGTCCATGATTGTTCAACAATTTGTTTGGTTTCCACCAGGTTCCAGATGCTAGCATGATGCTGACCAGTCCTGGAGCTCCGCCTGCCCAGAGTCCCACCCTACTAGGAAAAGAGAGAGGCAGGCTGGGAGTATGGATCGACCTGTCAACACCCATGTTCATCGGGGAAGCAATTACAAAATCAAGACCTTCCACCTTCTGCATCCCACAATGACCTTGAGTCCATACTCCCAGAGGGATAAAGAATAGGAAAACTATCGGGGGAGAGGATGGGATACGGAGATCTGGTGGTAGGAACTGTTAGGAGTTTTACCCCTTTTATCCTGTGGTTTTGTTAATGTCTCCTTTTTAAAATAATTTTTTTATTTTTATTTTTTTTTAAAAGTCACTACTATGTTCCACACAGACAAGTTTCCTTCTGTACCAATATTTGTACTCCAGAGAGAAAAAAAGCAGAGGCAGGGTTAATTCTAGCAGGTCTAATGTGGGTCTTAGTATAATCTTAAAATAAGTATCTGCATGGCACTGAACCTTGGTAAACACATAGAATATTTCCAATTTATAGCTTACTGTAGACTGTAAACCATTAATTCCCCAATAAATAAATTTAAAAAAAATACTTCTACTTTGAAATCATGGGTCCACTAAATGTTGCCCTGCTTATGTAAGATTCATGGCACTGCTTATTGCCAGCAGTGAGGATGACTTGTGGCCAGAAGGCTATGCTATGGGAGCTGACTACACAGCTCAAATATATATACGTGTGGTCATGCGAACATAAGTGCCAGCTGAGAGTCCATTGCATGCTCCTTGGTTCTCAAAGGTTCCTGACACATCGCTGATCCAGACCCGAGAGAAAACACCAGGAGGATCTGAAGAGCTCGCCTTTGGAAGGCTCCTGCTGGATCTTAGCTAAGCAGAATTGTCAGTGGAGCCCCATGAGTCTAAGCAAAAAGGGCGTTGTCAGCCTTTGCACAGCTGCCACTATTAGTGCAACAAGAAAAAGGCAGCCGGTTCTAATATCGACAGTGAGAAAATAAAACAGAATGGCCAGACAGTGAAAATTTACAGAGGCAGTAAGATTAGAAAACACAGCCAGGAAGAAGAGAACATGTGAGCTGAGGTACAAGTGAAAATACAAGTAAGTAACAGCCAAAGGTAAGCATATCCCCGGAGAGTGTGTAATAATAACTCATCTGACAGGAACCGAAGATAAACGTAGGCAGTGTGTGGTCAGTATTGATAAGTGGTGGAAAGGGAAATCAGAATCAGCTGGGGCAGATCTGGGTGACTTACAAGCCTGGGATTCAACCAAACCCCCCATCTTCTGGCCTTCTATCTTGCTACCTCTACCCTGCCCGTAGGCCCACATCCTCACTCCAGTCTATTCCTCCAGAACAAACTCTTTTAAAAGAAAGTAACAATCATATTTTGCCAGTTTAAAATGACCAACTCAGAAATCCTTGGGACCTCATGATCTTTGCTTATTATCTCTCCTCTTCTATCATAGCTTGAAGATATGTGCCCCAAGTCCTAGTCACAGACTACTCCAACATTCTGTTCACATTTATATCAGGTGTGTGTCTGGCAAACATACTATGATGAAAAGTGACCAAGAATTAAAACATATCTCCTCTTTAAAGTTTAAATGAAACACACACGTGTGCAGAATGGGCCATGCTGGAATGGATAGCTGTTTTTGGTGGCCATCACCAGTCCACCTTCTGAAGCAGTGCTCTGATTTTCCTCTCAAGTTTACTACACAACTTCCACTGCACAGTCTTAGTTGAATCTGAATCAATGACTTCTTCCTTGATTGAAGGATGGAATTCTACCTGGCAAATTAAACTTTCTCCTGGGTATCTAAAACAATAAAAGGAAATAATTGTTGTCGTATGCTTTACATTGGTTTGTTCTAGCCCTCCCCCCGCCAAGAGAATTGGATCAGGCCTGCTAATTTCGCAGGCCCGCTTGGCCCCGCCCAAAAGGAACCCCGGGAGAGGGTTCCTGAGTTCGAGAGTGCCAGAGTTGGAGAGTTCCTGAGTTCCTGAGTTCGAGAGTTTCAGGGTTACAGAGTAAGAGAGAGTTCCAGTGTGTCAGAGTTTCAGAGGGTTCCCCAGTATGAGAGTTCCAGAGTTGGAGAGTTCCTGAGTTCGAGAGTAAGAGAGTGCTTGTGCCGCCGCAATGAGACAGCAGAGTTCTGTTTGGTGATTGGTTTAGTTTGTGAATCGTTGTTCCTGAATAAAGAAATACAGCTTCCGTGCCCAGTCGTTGTCTCCGCGTCTCTGTTACCCGCCGTGAAGCAAGCCAGGCCAGCAAGAGCCTCCGAAAATTTTAACAACAAATTGTAACCGTTGTCAATGACTGCTAACTTAGGTCACTGACTCTTTTTTATTATTTCCTTATTGGGGGATTAATAGTTTACAGTCTACAGTAAAATACAGTAGTTTATATATGTGCGACATTTCTCAGTTTTCCATATAACAATTCAAACCCCAGATCACTGAGTCTTAAGACCTAAATTTCTCTGCTTCAATGAACTACACTATCTCTCTTTAGTTTTCAATTATCTACAGTCTGCTCCTGTTGTCTCTGACTGAGAAATCAGTAGTCAAGAAAGCAGGCTTACAGAAGTCAACAGGTCACACTGCACCACAGCAGAGCACAGCCTAATCTAGTGGGCAGCCGAGCTGTAATGGCAGAGGACTCGGTTGGGCTGCCTAGTACTGCTACTGTCTGCTACAGTCCAGAAAATGTGCCAATTATCCATGAAGTAAGAAAACAAAAACAATCAGATATGGTCAGAAGAGAACTGCAATTCTCTTGAGGTAACTAACTGGCTTTGCTGTTTTCAAATGATTGTTGTTTTTTCTTACCTCCCTTAAGTAAAATCTCAACATAAAACTAGTTAAGCTCGAAGTTTTGAGACAGACCCTGTCCCTTGAAACTTTAAAAAAAGAAAAAAGAGAAAAACATACTCATAATTCCCCAGCCCTGACTTCCTCCTCTAAGTTACTACACATCTCATAGCTGACTTGTGGACTGTAAGGAAGTTACTTCTGTATATTTCTTAATAATGATTGCATCCCAGTGTCGCCGCCGCCCCCCCCCCCCCATTCTTCTTCAGGTCTGCCACATGCAGGACTTCACTGTTGCACCAAGCTTTCACTCCACATCCCAGCTTCCCCCAGGGCCCCAGTACCTGTATATTGTGCCAGGGTTCAAACCTGGTTAACATGCTCTACTCCATGAGCTACCTCTCCACTCTCTTCAGTGCTTACTTATTTATTATGACAGCTGCAAACAATGCAATTTCAAAATAGCACAGATCTATATCATTACTAGCATTCTGCATTTATTTCTAGTTCTCACAATAAATCTAAAAAAAAAGACATTATCATCAGGTCCCAGTTGCAAAAACAAACTCAAAGAAGGAAATTATTCAAGATGAGTTAAGCTTGAATTCGAGCCTAGTATATCTTCCTACTATTCTAACAGATCAGGATTAAAATTGGGTGGTTCCCCCGCCCCCCAAGTACGTCTCTTAATTAGCGAAACACAAAATGAAGTGAGTCTGTTAATGAAATGGACATTGGACGCACTGAATGAGAATCTCTGAATTCAGTTTTACAAACACACACACAAGAGAAAGCAATGCAAGTGCATATCTTTTTAAAAAACTTATTCCTTTTTGTTGCCCTTGTTGTCCTGTTTTAGTTATTATTGTTGTTGTTATTGATGTCATCGTTGTTGGATAGGAAAGAGAGTAATGGAGAGAGGAGGGGGAGACAGAGGAGGAGAGAAAGATAGACACCTGCAGACCTGCTTCACCACTTGTGAAGCCACTTCCCTGCAGGTGGGGAGCCAGGGGCTGGAACCGGGATCTTTACGCTGTTCATTGTGCTTTGCGCCACCTGTGTTTAACCCGCTGCACTACCGCCCAACTCCCACAAATGCATGTCTTATGTGAACCACAAACTGAAACATGAACTTCCATGAACCATACTTGCCTCTATTATGGTCAGAAGCGCAGAAATATCGTCTCCTTTTTTCCGTGAAAGGTTTAAAGCACCTGGGCAGTAAGAAGTGTCATCTAATATCCTAGAAGCATTTCAAACACACACACACACACACACACACACCAAAAACAAGGTCAAAGGGTGTTACGTAAGAAAGTATGTGGACCCTAAACACCACATTCCCCTCCTTCGGCTAAATGATGACATGCCACACTGCACATCCATCCAGTATGGCAAAGCACAAACATGATCCAACTTCTCACTCTCCTCCCCTAGGCGTTTACTAAGTCATTCCCATGTTTTTCTGCTCGGCTATGTTTCTTCACTAAAGGTAACAATTCATTTTTATCCATTTTCTGACCATTTTTCACAAGTGACTACGTACTTGCCAACATAGTCTTAAAACACACACACAGCACTTACATTCCATTCCCAAGCACAAGGACACAGGTTCAAGTCCCTAGACCCTACCAGCAGTGGGGTGGCTTCATGAGTGGGGAAGCAGCATTTCAGGTTTCTGTCTCTATCATAATAGTAAAGTTAAATGACGGAAAGTCAAGCTACCAGGATCAGTGAAAGCATCTTGCTGGCAGAGCCCCAGTCATAAGCCTGGTGGCAAACAAAGTAAGTTGTGAATTAAATGGCAAGAAAAAGATCTAAATTAAAATGAAAGGATCAGAGAGCTGAAAAGTTGTCTAACGGTCCCAAGCACAAGAAGGCCGTAGCATGCCTTACGTTAGCTAGGCAGTGGTCACATGTAAGTTATAATGCTGTTAGGCCAGAAGTGCAAGGTTACTGATTCAACATTATATATCAAAATAAGGTGTCAGAAACACACAGAGTATATCATCGACTAGCTGCCAAGTAACGTAGTGGCCAGAGACATGAAGAGGCCTCACCCTGTGTTTCCCACAGGACTAACAGTTCGATATTTGCTAATTTGCCTTTCATAGCAACTGTACAGACAAAACTACTATGAAAATTGGCTATATAAAACTAGTCTTGGGGGCCAGGCAGTAGCGCAGCAGGTTAAGCGTATATGGCGCAAAGCACAAGGACCGGCATAACAATCCCAGTTCGAGCCCCCAGTTCTCCACCTACAGGTGAGGCAGGTCTGCAGGTGTTTATCTGTCTCACCCCCCCTCTGTCTTCCCCTCTTCTCTTGATTTCTCTCTGTCCATCCCAACAACAATGACTGCAATAACAACAATGATAAACAACAGGGGGGGGGGGGTTTGGGCTCCAGGAGCAGTGAATTCTTAGTTGCAGGCACCAAGGCCCAGCAATAACCCTGGAGGCTATATATATATATATATATATATATATATATATATACATATACACATCAATCATTCCATTTTCAGCTTCAACAATTGTTTAACAATGGTTAAAGAAAAAAGATAGGGGAGAAATGTTAGATGACGACCAGAGGGCTCTGAAATCCAATTCCATCATGACCCAGGGAGAGAAAAGAAAAGACATTTGCAAGTAGTAATAGGTGTAGCTGTGACTTATAATGGAAGAGAATGGAGGACGGGGGGGGGGGGGGGAGAAATAGGTAGATACTGAGATAGATAAGATAAGATAGGGGGAGTCGGGCAGTAGTGCAGTGGGTTAAGCACAGGTGGCGCAATTGCAAGGACCTGCAAAAGGATCCCGGCTCCCCACCTGCAGGGGTGTCACTTCACAGGAGGTGAAGCAGGTCTGCAGGTGTCTGTCATTCTCTCCCCTTCTCTGTCTTCCCCTCCTCTCTCCATTTCTCTCTGTCCTATCCAACAACAATAAAAAAAAAAAAAAGATAGGATAGGATAGGGCATAGGGGATAGGGGATAGGGGATAGGGGATAGGGGATAGGGGATAGGGGATAGGGGATAGGGGATAGGGGATAGGGGATAGGGGATAGGGTAGGGTAGGGTAGGATAGGATAGGATAGGATAGGGACCCGCATCTGTGACCTTGGAAGAATCACTGCAGTTTCCAATGGAGAGAACAGGGACACAGAACTCTGGTGGTGGGGGCGAGTATGGAATCGTACCCATTATTTTGTAATTTTGTAAAATGGGGAGGAGGGGGATAATAGTTATGCAAACAGACTCTCATTCCTGATGTTCCAAAGTCTTAGGGTCAACCTCCCACACCACTGTAAGCCAGAGTTGAGCAGTGCTCTGGTAAAAGAAGAAGATAAAATTGTAAACTAATAATAAAAATTAAAAAGTTGGGGGGTAGATAGCAAAATGGTTATGCAAAGAGACTCTCATGCCGAGGCTCCAATGGCCCAGCACCACCATAAGCCAGAACTGACCAGTGTTCTGGTAAATGAATAAATAAATATTAAAAAGCTAAAATAGAAAACGCTTTACATTTTATCAAGTTTGAGGTGGGCATATTCATTTCTAAATTAAAAACTGTCAGCTTATGTTGATTAAATACTTATGTGGTCAACACTATACCAAGTACTATATAGAAAACCGCTTAGCTCAGTCCCTGCACACAAGGATAATTCAATAAAATATCAGCCAACGATACTTACTTATCACATTATCACTGTGACACAGGTCCATAAAAATACTTTCAAGGTAAAAGGAATCTGAGAATGACAGAAAATCAGGGGGCAGGGGGCACAAAAGACACACCACGTGGGAAGTTTCCTCCAGTGCGGGGAGGGGAGGACGTGCATTGCATTCTCAAGCCTGGGTCCTGCTCCGGACACAGCAGTGCATTACCCAGGTGGAGTTACTTTTGTCACCCCTAATATAACTTATTTTGGGGAAAATTTGTTTCACGAAACCATTGTCTCAGTAGTCCATCCTGTGCCAGCACACGTCAGCCACCACTGAAGTGCAACCTCCCTCTTCCTCCACCAAGATGCCCTGAGTTCCACCACCTCTGCAGCCCTTCCTCCCTGGATCTACCATTACAGCCCTCAGATCTGCTGCTACACACCAAGGGCTTCTCGGCTCTTCAGCCTAGCTTTTCCCGGGCTGTTTCCTAAATCCTACCTGACTGACATCACCAGGTATTTATCCTCTTCTGGCTAACTTTAATTAGCCAAGAAGCTCTATCCATGTTCCTCCTGTTCCACCCATGAGAACATAATCTTTGTTAAATGGGTCTGATAGTTACTCAGGCTGTAACAAAGCTAAAGAATAAACTTGATCACCTGTAATAAGAGTTGACCAAAAACAAGCTTTTGGAGAACACGTGGAGACAGCAGAGAGAAGTAAAGGGCATGAGGCTGATATATATGACAGTGGAGTTGGACGGTTGCTTCTAACTGCACAGAAAAGTTCGAGGAAAAAAAAAATCATACATTAGCAGTGCAAATTCTTGACTAAAGGTGCTGTCAAAAAACAAGGCATTTTCTGAGTATGACCTAAAACAATCTTTTTCTAGAAAGAAGTAGGTACAGCACACACATTACCAAGAGAAGACCTGGGTTCAAGTCCCTGGCTCCAACCTGAGGGGGGGGGAGCTTTAAGTAGTGAAACAAAACTGCAGGAGCGTGTCTCTGGCTCTCTCTGGCTCTCCCTTACCCCACAGTACTGTCTTTACAGAAAAAGAAAAAATAGTAGAAGAGTGTGGAAAGGCCATTCAGAGCAGTGAAGTAAGCCTAGGGAAGAAAGGGGGAGCCTAGCACATGGGAAGTCCATGGATAGTGGAGTGGTATCTTCTCTCTTAAAAATAAACAATGAAAACTTGAACTGGAGAAGGTGTATGCACAAAGCAAAGGTTTCAATTCCTAGCAAATATCCATTTAATCCAAATGTTTGGCAAATGCTGAGCACACAAGCTTTCCTAGAAAAAGAACTTTGGGAGGCTGGGTGGTAGCACACCTGATGGAGAGCACGTTACAATGCACAAGGACCAGGGTTTGAGCCCCCAGTCTCCACCTGCAGGGGGAAAGCTTCATAAGTGGTGAAGCTGGTGTGCAGGTGTCTCTCTGTCTCTCTCTCTACCTCCCCCTTCCCTCTCGATTTCTGACTATCTCTACACAATAAAGATAATAATTAAAAAGAAAGAAAGAAAGAATTTGGGGCTGGGTGGTGGCACAACTGGTTGAGCACATGTCACAATGTACAAGGACCTAGGTTCAAGCCCCCAATCCCCACCTGCAGGGGGAAAGCTTTGCAAGTGGTAAAGCAGTGTGGCAGGTGTCTGTGTCTCCCCCTCCCTCTCTCTTCTCTACCACCCCATTCCCTCTTAATTTCTGGCTGTCTCTACCCAATAAACAAATAAAGATAATAAAAAAAATTTTTAAGAAAAACAAATTTTATACTACAAGGCAAAGGCACAGTTGGTGATACAAATTTGATCTTTTTAGTGCCGTATCTGGTATGCAACTACAGTTTTGGCAGAAGAGTTCTCTGTCTTGCATAAACACCACCCCAAAAGCAAACTGGTTTCACTTGGCTTGTACATCAACACTACACTGCCTTCAGGAAAATGTCTAGGTTTCAAAAGACCTCAATTACTTTGCCACATGACTGGACACTGTATTGGTCCACTATAGTAAGGAAAATCAGCAGGGCTTTATTAAGAGGAAAAAGTAGTACTAGATGTCTTCATAAGACGTCTTTTTCTATCTTTCATTTGTAATTAATAGTGGGCTACAAAACGGCAAGATTACAAAGTATAGTTCCATACCACCTCCTCACCTCCTCCCCTCCCAAAGATAACCACCATAGTTCTTACCAAGTCTTAAAGTTTGTTTTGCTCGTTCCTTTGTCTGGTTTCTGCAAGTTCATGTGTATCATTTCTCGAGGCTCCACATATAAATGAAACCATATAAATAGCTATCTTTCATTTCTTACTTTGCTAAGCATAATCACTTCCAGTTCCATCGATTTTATCCCAAAGGAACCAATACTAACTTTTTTTGATTGCACAATAATATTGCAAGGAGTACATACTTCTTTAGTCATCTATCTGTTGATGGGCAGCATTTAGGCCGCTTCCACTCTCTGGCTGTTGTGAATATTGCGGCTATGAACACAGGAGTGTGTATGTCCTTCAATTAATGTTTGAGTGTCATTTGGATAAATGCCTGCGAGTGGTACTGCTGGGTCACAAGGTAATTCCATTTTTTACTTAAGGATTTTTATTTCTGGTCTTCCAAAGGAGCTGCACCAGTTTGCACTCCCACCAGCAGTGGAGCAGGGTCCCTTTTTTCTCCATAACCTCGGCTGTTTTGTTGATGCAGAGGTGAGATGGAATCTCAGTGTAGTTTTTTTTTTTTAATATTTATTTTATTTATTTATTCCCTTTTGTTGCCCTTGTTGTTTTATTGTTGTAGTTATTATTGTTGTTGTCGTTGTTGGATAGGACAGAGAGAAATGGAGAGAGGAGGGGAAGAAAGAGAGGAGGAGAGAAAGATAGACACCTGCAGACCTGCTTCACCGCCTGTGAAGCGACTCCCCTGCAGGTGGGGAGCCGGGGTTCGAACCGGGATCCTTATGCCGGTCCTTGTGCTTTGCGCCACCTGCACTTAACCCGCTGCGCTACAGCCCGACTCCCCCTCAGTGTAGTTTTTATTTCTATTTCTCTAACTGTGAGGTTCCAAATTCTCAAGTTCAATCCCCCACACCACTATATAAATCAAAGCAGATCATCAGCGCTTTGATATAAAGAGCAGAGCAGAGCACAGCAGAGCAAAGGAGGAGAAGCAGAAGGAAGAAAGGAAAAAACTGTCCATTTAATTCTTTGGCCCACCTTTTATTATTTGTTTTCTTTTAGTGAGCTGTACCAGTTCTTCATAGCTGTTTGACATAGATGTCAGTCATTTGTTGGATACATGATGACCAAATGCTTGTTAATGTGCTTCTGATATGAAGCAGCTTTTTAGTTTCATGTAGTCCCATTTATTTAGAGTTTCTGATCTAATAGTCAGGTCTTTAATCCATTTTGACTTGATTCTGGTGAATTAAGTGGTGGTCTTGCTTCTCTTTTTTACATGTGGCTGTCCAATTTTCCCAGAACCGTTTGGTAAAGAAACCTTTATTTCATTGAGTTGTTTTGGTTACTTTGTCATGTATTAGGTGGCTGTGTATCTGTGGGCTCATTTCTGGGCTTTTTATTCTGTCCCACTGATACAAGTATCTGTTTTTATTTCAGTACCATGCTGTTTTAACTATTGCTTTGTAGTATAAACTGAATTTGGGGAGCATGATACCTCCATATTCTTCCTTTTTCTTCAGAAGTGCTTTGTCTATTCATGTTGTTTGTTTGTTTGTCGTGGTTCACACAAATTTTCAGACAAGTTGTTCAATTTCCTTGAAAAATGTCACTGGAGTCCTGATAGGCTTTGCATAGAATGTCCATTTTAATAATATTTATTCTTCCAACCCAGGGACAAGGAAATGTTCTTTCATTTCTGTGTGTCTTTCTCTTTCTTTTAACAATGTCCTGTAGTTCTCCTTGTAAAGGTCCATCACTTTCTTTGTGAGATTCCCCCCAAGATAGTTTATTATTTTGGGTTAAGGTATCTCTGTCAAAAGACAGAATGGGCCAAGGAAAAATAGTTTACAGCTACTACTGTGATGCTCTAGCAGCCAGGAATATAAATGAGGATGTCCCATCCAAAACAAACAAAAAAACAAGTCACCTTCTAACAACAGAGAAGCAAAGTCCCTAGCTTATCAATGCATTTTACTAACTTGTGCAGAATCAGACATAAATACTGGTCTGAGTTAGGCAAATATCCTGAATATTTGCATTTCATCACACACCATCAAAAAAAAAGTTTAATTACATCAATTACTAAGTTCATCAAATATAGGCCACGTCCACATTGCTTGATAATTTTCCAAAATTCTAATGTTCATTTGAAATCAATCTCAATTTTCATCAGTGGCAATAAATACTATAAACTGTTTTCCTTGAAATAAAAGCTCTCTTTGTTCGTGTAATGTAAGGTTCATTATCAGAATAACCCTATTGGATCCCAGTAAAAGTGATATTCCATTAAAAAAGGGTAGGGGTAGATAGAATAATGTTATGCAAACAGACTCTCATGCCTGAGGCTCTGAAGTCCTAGGTTCAATCCCCTGCCACCACTATAAACCAGAGCTGGGCAGTGCATTGGTAAGGGGGTGGGGGAGAGAAAGAGGGAAAGAAAGAGGGGAGCAGGGGGCAAGTGGTGGCACACCTGGTGAAGTGCACACATTACAGTGTGCAAGGACAAAGGTTCAAATCCCTGGTCCCCACCTGCAGGGGAAAAGCTTCAAAGTGATGAAGCAGGGCTACAGTTGTCTTTCTGTCTCTCTCCCTATCTCTCCCCCCCTTGTCAATTTTTCTGTCTCTACCTATTAAATAAATTTAATTAAATAAAATCACCATAAAAAGAAACTAGTCCAACTTATAACTTAAATCAGTACACAAGTGCTTACTCCAGTGCAACCTTCATACTTCAGAATGCAGGGCAGGAACCATGAACATCTAACTTACAGTTCTACCACAAAGACGCTAGAGAAGACACACAGGTAGCCTCAGAGGTGAATCAGAGAATGAAGTATTGGCTTCTCAAGCATGAGGTCCAAAATTCAGTCCCCAGAATCATATGTGTTAGTCTGATGTTCTGGTTCTCTCTTTCTCATTAATAAATCTTCAAAGGCTGAAAAAGCAGTTCACTTGGATCTGGACAGTGTACTACTTTGCCATGTGTGCACTCAGGTTCGACCCTGGCTGAAGAAAGCTTCAGTGTTGCAGTCTTCCACTCTCTTAGATTGTCTCTTTAAAAAAAAAAAAATTTTTTTTTAATATAGTGTGGATCCAGATTTCTCTAAAACTTTCACTTCATCAAGGAAATTTGTGCTGCTCACTATAAACATGTAACGCCAAAGATCAATATGGAAAAAAAATCGCACTGATTTTCCTAAGGCTCCAGCAATTCTCCCAGTCAATGCTTTGAAACCATGATATAAAAGCAACACGACGGGAAAGTTGCTATTACTACCGGTCAGCAGGATAGCTCTGCTGGGTAGTGCTCCAGCTCTGTTTAAGCCAGTTCCCACAAACAGAACTTTCTGTGCCGACATTATTTTTCTCTCTGTTTCTGTCCGCATTCTTTCTATCTGAATAAAGTGCTGAAGTGGGGAGGTGAAGACATGTTGATGATGGGGCGGGGGGGGTGTGGATGCTTATTATTACTGTTACTAAAATGGTATGTGCCCTGAAAGAGTCTTGGGTTCAGCAGAAAGCACTTTAAAAACTACTGTTTTTAAAACTACCGGGAGATGGTGCAGTGGATAAGGCATTGGACTCTCAAGCATGAGGTCCTGAGTTCAATCCCCGGCAGCACATGTACCAGAGTGATGTCTGGTTCTTCCTCTCTCTCCTCCTATATTCCTCAACAAATAAATCTTAAAGAAAAGATAAAAAACAATAAATTAAAAAATACATGTGTGGGGGTTTTTCTGTTTGCCTGTTTGTTGCCTTAATGTTGGCTTTTAGGATGATCGCAGGTTTCATTCTGGGTTCCTGACAAAATGTCTGAGGCAGAGGAAAACAAGCAAGAAATAAACAAACAAACAAATAAATAAATAAGCAAACCACTCAATAGCTCCTAAAACTTCCATTCCTCATCTTTCATCAAGCAAAGCAAGCTCCATAGACAAGCCTGATGCCAATAAGAGGTATTTTCTCCCACACCGAGTGAGCCCCTATAGAGAAGCCAAGTAAACAAATGAAGCACATATTTCAAATTAGCAAAATCTACCAAAAGCAACAAGTCTGAGTTCTCTCCTCTGTAAACTAAGGAGCACTGTGTTTCACAGTGGATAACTACATAGTAGCGAACTGTTAAAACAGGATCTTTCCACCTTGAATGAATTTATCTCTGTGAAACAGACACTTGGCTTGTGTAAACAATCTTATTGTGGCTATCTCCTCAGAAACAACTCCATTATTTATGACCACCTTATTTTGAAAGGAAAGGGAATTTTAGGTTCTAAATAGCCAACTCATGTACTAATTTAGAAAACAAATGATTCCTGAATTATGGTTTTCAGGTGATAGCTTATTATAGGTGTTTGAGGTTGAAAAACAAAGTCTATAAACTTCTGGGAAAAGTTAGGTGTCAACTATTGTAGATAGCCATGATATTCTTCAGTATTATAAGTTTGAAAAGACTGTTTCTACTTTTCTTTTTTGTTTGATAGGACAGAAAGAAATTGAAAGGGAGGGGGTAGGCAGAGCAAAAAAGAGACACCTGTGGCGCTGCTTCATCACTAGTGCAGTTTACCCCTGCAGGTGGGAAGCAAGGGTTTGAACCTGGGTCCCTGAGTACAGTGACATGTGGACTCACTCAACAAGTGTGCCCCATCTGACTATCTTGAAATGTGTTGTTACTATTTCAATTTTTTTTTTTGCCTCCAGGGTTATCAGCACTACAAATACACTGCTCCTAGAGGCCTTCCCCCCCCCCCCAATTTTATGAGATAGAAGAGACAGAAATTGAGAGAGAAGCACAACTCTTTGTAAGGTACCTAATATTCTTACACAATTTCTTATTCTGCCAATTCAGCCAATATGAACTGATATTTACAATGAAGAAATACAGCTAACACAGTTACAACTATAACAGGCACTGAGTTTTTAAAAGGTAAGGAATGGGAGAAATGTAGAAGAGAATGTAGGGAAATACCTCCACTGAGGGCACCACAAGACCTACCACCAGACCTAGGGGTCTGGCTGCCTGAGGACCCCTAGTGTGGCATATATCAGACTGATTCTCTTGTTTGTTTTCTCTTTCTATCTTATGGAAAACTCAAAAGAAGGGAGAAAGGGACAGAGGGACAAAAGAACAGAGGGAGGGAGGAAGGGAGGGAGGGAGGGAGGGAGGGAGGGAGGCAAAAGGAGGAAAGGGAGGGGAGAAAGAAAGTAAAAAGAGTAATGTCAATGGGATGACATTTTAGCAAGGGACAGAGTTCTCAATTCTTTAAAATTAGCCAAAATGAGTCAGAAGGACAGAAAATTCACGGGTAAGTGGCTGGAACATGAAGCTACTAAGAAACGCTCAGAACAAGAGGCTGTCTTCTCTGCATGTCAAAATTCAGAGCCCAAAGTGACCAGGTCACTAAAATTAAAAATAGACCAGTTGCTGATTCTTCCTCTCTCAGCTACTACAGAATGAGTTAACTACATTAAAAAAAAAAAAAAAAAATCCCCTTTGCAAGAATCAAGATTCAAACAGTTTAACAGTGTTTCTCTCTGCCATTATTTCAATGTTTTTGGGTTTTTTTTTTTTCTTTAAGGAAAACTTTTTTCCCCACTTCTTACTGTTAGTTCTTTCAGCACTATTTTACTATCTCAAATTTGTTTTTCTGTATTAAGACAAACTAGTTTTTTTATGATATCAGAAAGAAAGCAACTAACAAAAAAGTAATTAATGATTCTGACATAATTCGTTAAAGTACACTGAGAACACAGCAGAATGAGATATTAATAAAAAGAGAGTTTTAAGATTTTTATTTTACCTTCATTTAAAAATTAGGACAATGTGAGCCTGAAGATAGGCACTGAGCCTCGGCAATAATGGGGGGGAGGTGAAAATTAAAGTAAAAAGTCTTGTGAGAACAGAATGTCATCAACAGAGACCACATGCAGAGCTTGTTAAACTAATTAAATCAGAAGATTCTTGAACAAAATTCTAGCCAACCGGATACAGCAGTATATTAAAAAGATTGTTCATCATGACCAAGTGGGGTTTATCCCAGGCATGCAAGGTTGGTTTAATATACGTAAATCAATCAATGTAATCCACCACATCAACAAACGCAAGACCAAAAACCACATGGTCACATCAATAGATGCAGAGAAAGCCTTTGACAAAATACAACATCCCTATATGATCAAAACACTACAAAAAATGGGGATAGAAAATTCCTGAAGATAGTGGAGTCTATATATAGCAAACCTACAGCCAACATCATACTCAATGGTGAAAAACTGGAAGCATTTCCAACTCAGATCAGGTACTAGACAGGGCTGCCCACTGTGATATCACCATTACTATTCAACATAGTGTTGGAAGTTCTTGCCATAGCAATCAGGCAGGAGCAAGGAATTAAAGGCATACAGATTGGAAGAGAAGAAGTCAAACTCTCCCTATTTGCAGATGACATGATAGTATACACAGAAAAACTTAAGGAATCCAGCAAGAAGCTTTTGGAAATCATCAGGAAATACAGTAAGGTGTCAGGCTACAAAATTAACTTTCAAAAGTCAGTGGCATTCCTCTATGCAAACACTAAGCTAGAAGAAGTTGAAATCCAGAAATCAATTCCTTTCACTATAGCAACAAAAACAATAAAATATCTAGGAGTAAACCTAACCAAAGAAGTGAAAGACTTGTACACTGAAAATTATGAGTCACTACTCAAGGAAACTGAAAAAGACACAAAGAAGTGGAAAGATATTCCATGTTCATGGGTTAGTAGAATTAGCATCATCAAAATGAACATACTACCCAGAGCCATCTACAAATTTAATGCTATCACCATCAAGATCCCAAGCACATGTTTTAAAAGAATAGAACAAATGCTACGAATGTTTATCTGGAACCAGAAAAGACCTAGAATTGCCAAAACAATCTTGAGAAAAAAGAACAGAACCGGAGGCATCACACTCCCAGATCTCAAATTGTATTATAAGGCCACTGTCATCAAAAACTGCTTGGTACTGGAACACGAATAGACACACTGACCAGTGGAATAGAACTGAGAGCCCAGAAGTGAGTCCCACACCTATGGACATCTAATCTTTGACAAAGGGGCTCAGACTATTCAATGGGGAAAGCAGAGTCTCTTCAACAAATGGTGTTGGAAACAATGGGTTGAAACATGCAGAATGAAACTGAATCACTGTATTTCAACAAATACAAAAGTAAATTCCAAGTGGATCAAGGACTTGGATGTTAGACCACAAACTATCAGGAAACTTAGAAGAAAATATTGGCAGAACTCTTTTCCGCATAAATTTCAAAGACATCTTCAATGAAACGAATCCAATTACAAAGAAGACTAAGGCAAGTATAAACCTATGGGACTACATCAAATTAAAAAGCTTCTGTACAGCAAAAGAAACCACTACCCAAACCAAGAGACCCCTCACAGAATGGGAGAAGATCTTTACATGCCATACATCAGATAAGAGTTTAATAAACAACATATATAAAGAGCTTGCCAAACTCAACAACAAGACAACAAATAACCCCATACAAAAATGGGAGGAGGACATGGACAGAATATTCACCACAGAAAAGATCCAAAAGGCCGAGAAACACATGAAAAAAATGCTCCAAGTCTCTGATTGTCAGAGAAATGCAAATAAAGACAACAATGAGATACCACTTCACTCCTGTGAGAATGTCATACATCAGAAAAGGGAACAGCAGCAAATGCTAGAGAGGGTGTGGGGTCAAAGGAACCCTCCTGCACTGCTGGTGGGAATGTCAATTGGTCCAACCTCTGTGGAGAACAGTCTGGAGAACTCTCGGAAGGCTAGAAAAGGACCTACCCTATGACCCTGCAATTATTCTCCTGGGGATATATCCTAAGGAACCCAACACATCCATCCAAAAAGATGTGTGTACACATATGTTCTTGGCAGCACAATTTGTAATAGCCAAAACCTGGAATCAACCCAGGTGTCCAATACAAGTTGTGGTATATATACACAATGGAATACTACTCAGCTGTAAAAAATGGTGACTTCACCGTTTTCAGCCGATCTTGGATGGACCTTGAAAATATCGTGTTGAGTGAAGTAAGTCAGAAACAGAAGGATGAATATGGGATGATCTCACTCTCAGGCAGAAGTTGAAAAACAAGATCAGAAAAGAAAACACAAGTAGAACCTGAAATGGAATTGGCATATTGCATCAAAGTAAAAGACTCTGGGGTGGGGGTGGGTGGGGAGAATACAGGTCCAAGAAGGATTCAGAGGACCTAGTGGGGGTTGTATTGTTAAATGGGGAACTGGGGAATGTTATGCATGTACAAACTACTGTACTTACTGTTGAATGTAAAACATTAATTCCCCAATTAAAAAAATAATAAAACAATTATTTAAAAAAAAAGATTCTATGACCACAAAAAGACATACAGACAAGTGGTCAAAAACTTAGGAATTGGATAACTTGTATCTAAAGAAACCAAAGTGTCGGAGAAATCACAAGAAAATTAGAAAATATTTTGAATTATATACAAATGAAAATAGCTTATAAAAACTGTAGTGTGTATCTAAAATGGTACCTCAGGGCAAGTATATAGAATGGTGATTATGGAAAGAAATTCATGCCCAAGGATCCAAAGCCCCAGATTCAATGACCCACTACAAGCATAAACTGAGAAGGGGGGGAGGCAGACAGACAGACAAGAAGGGGGGAGGGAGGAGGGAGGAAGAGATGGTAGGAGGGAGGTGGAGAGGGAAGAAGGGGGAGGGAGGGAGGTGGGGAGAGAGGGAGTGAGAAGGGGGAGGTGAAGAGGGAGGGAGGGAGGAGGAGAGAGAGGGAGGGGAGGTAGAGGGAGGGGAGGTAGAGTCGAAGGGAGAGGGGAGGGGAGGGGAGGGGAGGGCAGGGGAGGGGAGGGGAGGGGGGAGTTGCAGATGCTACTATGATTCTATCCTGATTCACCAATGTGTCCCGGAACCTTACCTCTCCCTCTCCGGAGACCTACCCCAATTAAGAAAAAGATAGAAACAGGCTCAGGGTATGAAAGGACCTGCCAATGTCAGTAACAGAAGAGAAGCAATTACAGAAGCCAAAAACTCCCAACTTCTGCATCTAAAACTAAACTTTGGTCCATACTCCCAGCAAGGGAGAAATGTCAGAGGGAGATAACCAGAGGGCTCTGAACCCCAATTCCACCAGGACCTGAAGTGTTTGTCACCAAGAATCTTATTTTTGTACTATCACAGAAAGGGATGTGAATCTGGAAAATACCAGAGGAAGCCAGGCTCTGTTGCCCTTATGGGGGGAGGGAGGAAAGAAAAAGATACTGGGAAGTAATAATAGCTGTAGGTGTGACTTAGAAAGGAAGTGAAGGCAGGAACATAGGGAAAAATGCGGGAAGATAGATAGATAGATAGATAGACAGACAGACAGACAGACAGACAGACAGAGAGAGATACAAAGTCAACCCCTTATCTGTGGCCATCGGAGAACCACTGCAATTTCCAATACAAAGGATGAGGACACTGGGAACTGGTGGTGGGAACTGTGTGGAATTATACTCCTATTATCTTATTTTGTAAATCACTAATAAAAATAAAGAAAGAAAAAAAAAAAAGAAAATGGCATAGGCCAGGTGAGGAGTGCCTAGTTGCACATCTGCCTGTATAAGGGCCAGAACTTTCCATACTTCAGGTGGGTCTGTCTTCTTGTATGGAAAGCCTTAGCTCAACTGTCTATTTTAAATGAAGTCTTAAACACAAGTGTGCTGCTTTGCCATGTGTATCACCCAGGTTTAAGCCTAGGTCCTACTGCGCTGAAGAAAGCTTTTGTGTTGTGGTTTCATCCCTTTTTTTTAATCTGTATGCCTGCCCCCCCCCTCCCCATCCCTCTCCCCCTCTCTCCATAACTATCTGGAGGAGAAAACAAATCATAAATAATCTCTTTATAGTAAATATTTTGCAGTTTACCCCCCCCCATTGGTCACAGCTGCATTTCTCCAATCTACTCCCCCCATACTTCTTAACTTCCCACCATAGTTTTCAGTAAAACTACCTATATGACTAGGATGGAAAGAAAACTCACCAATGAAAAACAAAGTACTTTTGTTTTGCTGTGCTGGGAAATGAGTCTAGAGCCTCTGCGCGCACGCACGCGCGCGCACATACACACACACACACACACACACTCACTCACTCACTCACTCCTGAGGGGCCTCCCAGACAAGGGTTTTATTCTGAAGGGCGGGCACCATTCCACCAGCTACGTACACAGCTTCCTTGGTGCTGCCCTGGGGAGCCACGTATCAAACTCAGGGTCTCACATGTGGTAAGGCATATGAGAAACTTGGGCAGTATGTTTTTGGGGGGAGGGATATATATAAATTCTTTTTTTCTGAAGAGAAAAAAATCTGCTGCAAATTCAAATATGGGAATTTAGAGCAAGGCCACAACTCTCCTAGTGTTACTCACTAATTCCACATTCCACATTAAAAACTGAGACCTTGTATACTGTTGTGTGTGTTGTTTCCAGGAGACTGTTCAGAAGCAATAACTAAGAGCAGCTAAGAAGCCTGGCTGACAGCATGCAGATAGAAGGCAGATAGAAGGAATCATGTGTAGCACTGTAAGCACTCTGGTCAAGCACTGCTAGCTTACACAGAACTGGATGATCACTAACAGCCTTTAGGTTCATAAAATTAAGAACTCATCTGATATTCTGCAGTGCCGTGCACATCTTGCAGCACGCGCGCGTGCACACACGCGCACACGCGCACACACACACACCCCTACCTTCTACACACAACTTAATATAAATCAACAGAAACACTCAGCCTATCCCCCACATTTAATCTGAGGTTACTAGAAGAATCTATTGTCTCAACCTCAAAGCTAAAACTATAAAAACGCAGTATGATCTTTAAACCAAAAAAAAAAAAAATCACTGAATGTCAAAAGCCCTTGATGTAGAAATAACCCATTAGAATTTTTAAACTCCTGTTCTAACATGTAAAATGAATCGGAGGGATTATTTTTAATTCTTGTAGTGACAAAGATATTTTTGCTTATATGGCACTTGTCTAGATTTTTCTCAATGGGAAAAAGGAAAAAAAGAGAAATCAATTTATATCATGGGATGCTGGGCCTAGTTTCTGCTACTGAACAAAACAGAGGGCTCACTTCCAAAACTGAACAAATAATCTTTTTAAAAATATAAAAATTCTCTAATGCTAAAGTCTCCCTCAAAAATGTTGGGCAAATCACCAATTATGGTGCGATTTAGCGCATCACTTCACGAAAACAAGGACCTCTTAAAAAAGAGCACACCCAATGCTGAAGACTGGATGAGGTAGTTAACATCTATGTAAAAGTTAGCATGTGTGATTTACATGCACAAATGACATGGCTGATCAAAACTATTAAAAACACCAAGACATAAAATTCTTATCACATTTTAGCAGCAGCATGGATTCTTGTATATTCTCTCTTTTTTCTTCTTATTTTTTTTTACTTATTTATGAAAAAGATAGGAGGAGAAAGAACCAGACATCATTCTGACACATGTGCTGCTGGGGATCGAACTCAGGACCTCATGATTGAGAGTCCAAAGCTTTATCACTGCACCACCTCCCGGACCACTATAGTCTCTTCTTAAAGCAAGCCTTTATAAAACATTTTCCAAGCACTAATTAAAGTGTGTCATTCCTTAACCTTGGGGGTGTTTGTCAGTCAAGTAACATGTATCATTATAATCAATGGCAAATGTTAAGATGATACCATGATACCAAGCAAGTTCTCTCTGAACAAACTGTGGCCACCAGCTTGTCAAAGACTGGTGATGAGCACTGAGTGGTTTTTAAGACAAGCTATGCTGGCCCATGCTCAGTCATGCTGCTAAGTTTCAAAAAACACTTGTCACACACCTTCATAAGGACATATACATTTTATTTACTTCAGCAAAACTGAGGTACTTGTTGTTTAAAGTATTAATATTCTATATTTGCATAAAGAAAAATGCATCATGACCTTTCCAAAAACCCAATACTTTAGTTGTATCACGCATCAAAACACAGGTACCATCGAATTCATTTATGTGACACTTCATTGTTTAATGCAGACCTGATTTAATAGCATAAAGCAGTGGTTAAAGCAGAGCAACAGTTAGGACACTGAGTACATCACTTCATCTGAGAAAAAAATTATGCAGAGTGAAGGAAAATGGATGTGTTCTTCCTCAAGAGCTTAGATAACATGTAAATGTGAAAAGTACTGGAAACCTTATTTTGCCTACTTGCGGACCAGGTAAGTAGTTTCCAGGGCGGAAGTAGAATTCAAGACTGTCCAGCACAGTCTCTCATGCTGAGTATTTAGTTCCCACTGCACTCAACTTCAGGATATATTCCAATACTTAAGTTTCATGAAATACTTTCCAACAGATTCTCCTTCTCATTAAGTATTCAATTGGTTTTCTTATTTAACTTTCACTCTTAATCACACAGCTAGTTTAAAGACATCCAAAGATTTCAATGTTTAAAAATGCATGTCACAATGGTCCAGGAGGTGGCTGGCACAGGGGATAAAGCATTGGACTCTCAAGCATGAGGTCCTCAGTTCAATCCCCAGCAGCACATGTACCAGAGTGATGTCTGGCTCTTTCTCTCTCCTCCTATGTTTCTCATTAATAACTAAATTTTAAAAAAATGCATGTCACAAATGCTTAATTGATCACTAAACAAAGTTACGCAATTTTATATACATAAATGATAAATGTACACAAACACACCTAGGTTTTCATTTAAATCTGGTAGGGGGGTAATATCATAATCTTCCATTTCTACTATACTCTAAATTATACTCTGATATTTTTCTCATAGTTATGCCTACTTACTATCTCAGATGGCCTGAGGCTGTTCTTGCCACACACACTCGTATTTATTTATTCCTTTGGTTGCCCTTGTTGTTTTATTGTTGTAGTTATTACTGTCATTGTTGGACAGGACAGAGAGAAATGGGAGAGAGGAGGAGAAGCCAGAGAGGAAGCAGGTCTGCAGGAGAGAAAGACACCTGCAGACCTGCTTCACCCCCTTGTGAAGCGACTCCCCTGCAGGTTGGGAGCCGAGAGCTCGAACCAGGATCTTTATTCCAGTCCCTGCGCTTTGCACCACATGTGCTTAACCCGCTGCACTACCGCCTGACTCCTTACCACTCTCACTTTTCATGTGGTTATTTTGGCTTATCAACATGCCTATAAAAGTTTTCTTTCCCCAAAACTCCCCTATTAGAAGAATCTAAGTTTCTACAGGAAGTAAACAGACAATATTTTCCAAGTCTACCTCACGTTTTCATGTATACCTAATGAATCTTTATAGTTAATTCCATTTTCAACTGATAAAATTCAAGTCAACGATTCTGAACTTGCCAGTAACCATGTACAATCCTACATAAAAGTCAGTCATTATAAAATTACCATAAACATCTGGGGAATGTTATGCATGTACAAACTATTGTATTTACTGTTGAATGTAAAACATTAATTCCCCAATAAAGAAATAAATTATTAAAAAATAAATTAATTAAAATTACCATAAACAACACCACACCGATTCCCCTAAGTAGTACTGGCCAAGGCCATGGGTATTCAAAAGCAGTTCAGTAATAGACACAGAAATATATACATGGCAGGGATTTTTTTTTTTTTTTGCCTCCAGGGTTATTGCTGGACCTCGGTGCTGACACTACGAACCCACTGCTCCTGGAGGCTATTTTTTCCCTTTTGTTGCCCTTGCTGTTTATCGTTGTTATTGCTGTCATTGTCATTGGATAGGACAGAGAAAAATTGAAAAGGGAGAGGAGAACAGAGATGGGGAGAGAAAAACACCTGGAGACCTGCTTCACGGCTTGTGAAACGACCCCTCTGCAGGTGGGGAGCCACGGGCTCAAACTGGGATCCTTGCACAGGTTCCTGCACTTCACGTCACGTGCACTTAACCCGCTGTGCTACTGCCCAGCTCCCGGCAGGGAATTTTTAACTCTGAGCTATATTTTATGTACATACACCAAAAAAATTAGTTATTGAACAGAAACCCCGTGGTTTCTTTAACTTTTCTAGGGAAACGATAATTCCAAACAGATCAATCCAGAAAACATGCTTTTCTTGAGGCCGGGTGGTGGCCCACTTGGGTAACCGTGCACATTACAGTGAGCAAGGGCCAGGGTTCAAGCTCCCTAGATCCCACCTGCTGGAAGGAAACGTCACACCTGGTGCAGTTATCTATCTCCCCCTACCCTCTCAATTTTCCTGTCTCTATCCAATAAAGAAATAACCAGGAAAAAAATACGTTTCTTTGAGTTCAAACTGTAGTTGTTGACAGTGAAGCAAAGTCTAAAAACAGGACTTGTCTTCTAATTAGTGTTGGCCAATTAGCACCATGTCCTGCCTGTCCTGGCTTGTAATATGCAACCGGAATCAACATTTATAGAATGACTGGCACTCAGCAACTTGAGAGAAAAATTGTAACACAAACAACTGGCCACTCTAAACCCTATATATCACAACAAACAGTAACTTCAGAAGGAGAAGAAAATAGAAATAACAGCCATTCTTTCAAAGCATGTCTATCCAATAGTTAAAGAGGTGCTGAAAGTGAAGAATCAAACCTTTATCAACATTCCTACAGCTGGGGGGAGGGGAGTGAGCTAGAATCTACCTAAGGGCAAGATCAGTTTAAGAATACAGTAAATGGCTTAGTTTTTCTTTTTCTTTTTCTTTTTCTTTTTTTTTTGGGGGGGGGTCGTCTCTGGGGCTCCACTGCCCTGAGTTGATTTCTTCAGACAGAGGCAAAGAGAGTGAAAGAAACCACAGCACCAGTACCTCCCCCCCAATGCTGTGGGGACTGGGCTCAAGCCCGCGATGCGCACATGGCAAAGGCACACACTATCCAGCTGAGCTACTCTGCTGACCCCTTCTAGAGTCTTTCCAGAAATGCTCTTCTCGCCATACTCCTTATGACTCATAAGGGACATATTAACAGATCGGAAACTGATTTCAGGAATTGTATTCAAAATGTGAGGATTTTGAGGGAAATACAGGAGTCATTTTACTATTTGTTTTCCATCTCGTTTATCTAGGACAGATAACATTTAAAAAATGCTTTCAAGTTCAAGTTACAATGGCCACATCAATAAAACCTATTTTAAAACAACACAAACAACAACAACAACAAAAAAAAACTTTTACAAATAATTCTAAGACCCAGTTTTCAAAAACCCATCAACCAAATGCATATATAAAAAAAAAAAAATGTTGTCAGGGCTGGGGAGACAGCACAATTGTTCTGCAAAAGATTTTCATGCCTGAGACTCAGAAGTCCCAGGTTCAATCCCCAGCACCACCATCAGCCAGGGCTGAGCAGTGGTCACTCCCTCACCTTCCTCTTCCTCTCTATCTCTCTTATTAAAATAAGTAATTTTTTTTAATTTGTCATCAAGGAAATTCAGACTATAAGCACAATGAGATCACTATATCCCCCCACGAATGGCTAAAACTAAAAGAGCTGACAAATGCTAAGTGTTCACAAAGATATGCAGCAGCCAGACTCTCACTTGACAAGTGAAAATACTAACTGGTATCACCACTGGATGAATCTAGATGTCTTCAGCACACAATGCCTATGATTCCATCAATTCCACTGCTAGTGTACCAAAAAACGATGCAAGTACATAGGCCAGTCAAATGACACATAGTCACTTGAATATATTTTGAAATATATTCAAAGCAACCCAAAAAATAAATACTAAATAAGATTCTATACCCAGTCTGCTTGACAAAAATATCCATGACTCACAGATTTATCTCTAGTGTACAGGTCAGGAGAGCATCAACAGTGATTGCTGGTGGCGAGAGTGACTGAGGGGCTGAGCAAAGGGCTCTGCCGGGTGGCAAGTGTCCTATATCATTATGATCTTGCTCAAAAATTCATGTACACAACAAAATTGTGTGAAAAGAAGATAGAAAAACAACTACCTGCAGTGAGCAGAGGGGAAAAATAAAAGAAAAAAAAATCTGAGGAAAATCCCTATCACTTAGAGGGAAATGCTCGTAATTTTGACTAGAATATACAGTCATACATGTAGCTGTCAAAATATGTTGCAAGTACTATATTTAAGATCTGTGCATTTTATTGAAAATCAATGTCTAGTGCCATACCACCCTGAACATGCCTCATCTTGTCTGATCTCAGAAAACAATGCTATATCAAAACTAAAGTGTTTAACGTTTTAAATATATGTACTTTACCCTGTATATCACACCACTACAAAACTACAAAACTTTAGGGAGTCGGGTGGTAGCACAGCGGGTTAAGCGCAAGTGACATGAAGCGCAAGGACTGACGACTGACGTAAGGATCCTGGTTCGAGCCCCTGGCTCCCCATCTGCAGGGGAGTCACTTCACAGGCAGTGAAGCAGGTCTGCAGGTATCTTTCTCTCCCCCCGTCATCCTCTCCTGTCTCCATTTCTCTCTGTCCTATCCAACAACGATATCATCAACAATAACTACAACAATAAAAAAAAAAAAAAACAAGGGCAACAAAAAAGGAAAAATAAAATATATAAAAAAAGAAAAAAAATTTTACTTTAAAAAAAAAAAGACTGAAAAGAACGTTTAAGGGCAGGGGTAGATAGCATAATGGTCATGCAAAGAGACTCTTATGCCTGAGGCTCCAAAGTCCCAGGTTCAATCCCCTGCACTACCATAAGTCAGAACTCAGCAGTGCTCTGGTAAAAAATAAATAAACAAAAAAGAAATACTAAATCCTTAAAAAAAAAAAAAAAAAAGGCATGTTTAACCTGGGGGAGGGAGGATGACAACACAACTTGGGAGACACTAAAGTATCCTTCCTATCTGATAAGCAAAAAGTCAAACATCCAGTTGTTCTAGGCGGGCTCTCAGCAGCTATGCCACCTACAAGCACACCTATCCTGACACTGCACTTCCTATTCTAGCTATATTTCATACAGACACCTCTGCATGTACAGGAAACTATGTACACATAAAGGTTATTCAACACAACATTGTAAGTAACAATAGACTAAAGCTACCAAAACATTCCTCAACTGCAAAAAAAGTTAACTAAATTACAGCATTACTCACACAATAAAATATCTTTCTAAAAAAAAAAAAATAGTTAAGTGCTTTGTGCTGAGATCTAAAACAGTGAACAAAAAGCAAAATGCGACAAACTGACTAAAAGCTTATCAATTGTGTTCAACACAATTCTGGTGAGAAGGCAGAGACTTGTATATATAAATATGCAAGTCAAGTATGTGTACAGAGATGAGAGTTTCTCTGAACGGGGTGGGGGCGGGGGAGGTAACAGGGCTCCAAAGTTCACATTGTTAGCAATGTGAATGAAAATATTAACTAATCAAATGACTTCTGAGGTAGTTATTTTATTTCCTATATCATTTACTACCAAGTATCAGTATTCTGAATGTAAGTTACTACTGAAGAGTGAATATTCAGCACTAATTTATGTAAACTTAAATATATACTAACCTCAAATATATATATATATATATGCAGTATTTACTAAAAAGAGAATTATTAGCAATAAATTAACAATAAAGGCAAGTAAAGGGTGCCAAGTGGTGGCACAACTGGTTACGTGCACATAGTATGAAGCACAAGGACTCACACAAGGATCCAGGTTCAAGCCCCCAGCTCCCCACCTGCAGGGGGAGTCACTTCACAAGTGAAGTGGGTCTATAGGTGTCTATCTCCCTCCCTCTCTACCTTCCTCTCTCCCTCAAATTTCTCTGTCCTAGCAAATAAAATGGAAAGAAAAAAAGAAAGGCAAGTAAATTATATATTCAGCCAATTGTTCATTTGTGACCCAATAATATACTCTAAAATTATTAAAATTTCCAAAACTGTTATTTCAAAGCTGAGTAAAATTCACTATTCCAAGGGACATGGTCCACTATGACTCTAGAACTTGACATCAAAATCACAGCAGGGTGAAGTGAATGATAGAGTCTGTGTACCAGAGGTCCTGGGCTGAATCCAGGGCACCACCAACCATTGCCAGAGCTGAAAAGTACTCTGGTTTATTTCTCCCCACACACCCCCCCCACTTCCTTCTCTTTCTCTCTCTATCTCCCTCTCCCCACACCTCTCTCTGCGCAAATATTTTTTCATTATCCAACATTAGAACAGTCTAGAACTAGTATTCTTTCCTGCAAAGACTCCCAAATATCCTCCCAATTGTAAAAAACTGGACGGCTTCTTCCTACATCAACATTCAATCTTAAGTTTGGTTTTAACCCTCTATTAAATCTAGCTTAATTGATATTGGGGTTGCTTACAGATTATGAACTATAGAACTATGGGATGCCTAGATTTTAAATATTTCACAGCTCTATTGTTTAAAATAAATTTTACTGTTTATTGGGACTCTTTTTTTTTTTTTACAATAGGTGATATGATGGTAATCAGGTTTCTATCACAGGTAAATTAAAAAGTTTATTAAACTCATTCTAATTAAATTTAGAAGTATTCACCCGGGTAGGGGTAGATAGCATAATGGTTATGCAAAGAGACTCTCATGCCTCAGGCTCCGGGTTCAATCCCAGGTTCAATCCCCTGCATTACCATAAGCCAGAGCTGAGCAGTGCTCTGGTTAAAAAAAAAAAAAAAAAAGGAGTGGGGCGGTGGTGCAGTGGGTCCCGGGCTCCCCACCTGCAGGGAAGTCACTTCAGAAGTGGTGAAGCAGGTCTGCAGGTGTCTTTCTCTCCCCGTCTGCCCCTCCTCTCTCCATTTCTCTCTGTCCTATCCAACAACAACGACGACATCAATAACCACAATAATGTTACACAAAGGCAACAAAAGGGAAAATTAAAAAAAAAAAAAAAAAAAAAAAGCATTCACCCTGGCTATAAAGATGGAAAATACAAGGAAGAAAACTATAAATGGTTGGGGGCTGGAGCAGGGGTAGATGATATTAACAGTTATGTAAAGAGACTCATGCCTGAGGCTTCAAAGTCCCAGGGTCAATCCCAGGATCACCAAAAGCCAGAGTAGTGCTCTGGTAAAATAAATAAACAAACAAACAAATGTGGGGAACCAGACAGGGGCATATCTGGTTAAGCACAGGCATTATAGTGCTCAAGGACCCAGGTTCAAGCCCCTGGTCCCCATCTGCAGATCTGCAGGGAGCAGACTTCACAAGTGTTCGTGAAGCAGGGCTGCAAGTGTTTCTGTCCCTTTTCCTCTCTACCTCCTCCTCCCTTCTCAATTTCTCTCTGTCTCTATATAATCAATGGAAAAACGTGTCTAAATGTTCCAAATACATGATTTTGCAATCCTTTAATACTGCTTCCCTTGGTGTTCATGAAAAAGTGGCATGAATATATAAAGCTTGCTTTCTACAAAATGCCATGTATTTAATACTAAATATTTAAGTATGTACTGTATAATTTTTAAATTCTGCATTACATGTACCTAAAAACTCCATTTGATTTAAATTTCAGAACAAATTATTCACTTTATTGAAATCCTCGGCGATTCTGTTTTTTCCGGTACAAAGTGGGAGAAGGAAGAGGCAAGTAATCGCCTACCCTCTGTCTAGACTTACCAACCCAACTGTCCTAATAACTAGCATTCTTTCCTCTATCTATAAAACTTACTTTCACTTATTTCAAGATTCTTGAGTCCTCTAATTTGACTTCCTGTTTACATTCACATTATGTTGGGTTGTCGGCAAAGTCATCTTCTGTTTTTCTGTGTTCAAGTGTGCTGAGCCTTTTCCAACAACCCAATTAATAGATAAATTTAACAAAATGCAAATCAATCAGTAAGTAGTCCAATGAGGGAAAGTGAAAATGTATCATTTCAAATTTGCTCAGATATCAGTAAGAATTGAATCACATGAATAGCAATTCAAGAGATTAAGTCTAGACTTACATTTTACATATAACTGTCAGTCTCAGAAGAATAATATAACCACCCTGGAGCCACAGAGACCCAAATCTTCAAATTCTACAACTATTCATACTTAAAAAACTTAAATTTTACTATGTTTAAATTAAGTTTAAGTAACAATCACTTTCAGTCATTTTTCCAGCTATCATCAGAGTCAAAGTCAAGAAAATATAGTTATGCTGAATATACATATATATAATAATATATACACAACAATTTGCACATATACCTGTGTAAATGTTTCCAAAATGAATCCCCACCCACCTTATTCACTGATCAAGGTTAGCAGCTGTACAGAATGTACAAGAAACTAAGACCAAGACTGTGCAGGAACAAACAGCTAACTCCAAAATTCCCTCCACCTATTCACTACTCTTCATTCTTTTTTTTTTTTTAACTGAATCAAGGCTTAAGGTTACCTCAAAGTTCACACTAGAACAAGTTTCTTTTTTTTTTTAATTGTACTCAAGTTATTTTAATGAGAGAGACAGACACAAAGAGATGATACAGAAAGAAAGAGAGGCCAGAGCACTGCTCAGCTCTGGCTGATGGTGGTGCTGGGAATTGAACCTGGTACCTCAGAGACTCAGGCATAAAAGTCTCTTGAGGAACTACTATGCTCTCTCCCCAACCCTCTTCATTCTCTTAATCGTGACTTGGCAGGCATAAAGCACGGTCCCCAAATCAGCGGTATCAGCATCAGAATCACCCGGGAAACTGCTAGAAATGACAAATGTCAGGCTCCATCCCAGACCTACTGAATCGGAAGATACAAAGGTGGAGCCAGGCAAGGCCAAGACATGTCTTAACAAGTTAAGCAGGGGATCCCCACTGAAGTCGGAGAACCATCATCCCAGTTTTCAGTCAAAACTTCATTCTCACCTCCACCAGGGCAACGTGCCAGCACCAAGGTGCTCCCAGGTGGTTCTGACAATGCTGCCCTCCAACTCTTCCAAAGTCATAACCATAAGACCTTTATTAGCTGGACCTGGGCACCCAGCTCTGCCAAATTCAACACCCCACATAATAATTACCACCCCCGGTGGTCTCTGTCCCTTCACCCAAGATTCCCCCACACTGCCCCACTTAAGCTTCCATCAAGCAAGATGTGCTCCACTTTCCACCTGGAACAATGGGTTCAGTGTCCCCCATGTGCATTCACTGCACTACTGTACTGGTTCTTTTTGGTTTTTCCCCTGTCAACTTGTAGCATAGTAGCTGGCACATACACTCTATAAAATATGGGATTAGTTTTCTCAGACCTAGGCTCCTGGAGAACAATGGCCATTACTTATTTGGCGTTGGATCTACAATGTCGAATAAATGCTGCTACATAAAACACCATTTAGAAGTTTGCCGAGTAAGCAGCTGTGATTCAGAGGTCTTAAGAAAATTCTGTTGCTGGCGCCAGTGACGTAGCATAGTGGCAGAGCTCTATGGGGGAAACACTGAGTGGTTAACTAGCACCTCATGAGACTACAACAAAGACAAGTGACACTCTGTAAAGCAATGCTTTGGGGGGGGGGTAGTGAGAGAGAGCTGAGTGTGCACACGCATGTGTCTATTTCTCGCTCACAAAAAATAATAATGAATGGACAAGGAAAGTGGCACAGTAATGGAGCCATGCCTTCTCTGTATGATGCCCTGGGCTCAATGCCCTGGTACATTAAAAAGACAGTAGAATCACAACAGTGGTATCCTGTAGAGATTCATATATAAAGGCATTACTTCCCAGATTAGAGGGAAAACATTACTTCTCAATTCAAAAGTGGCACTTTGTTATAATTCCAATAAAAGAAAGCCAAAGCTTCTTGGAGAAATGTCTGGTTTTTAAGTCTATAAAAGGGAAAATATGGGAGTTGGGCAGTAGTGCAGCCGGTTAAGCGCAGGTGGCACAAAAGACCAGCGTTCATGCCCCCAGCTCCCCGGCGTTCGTGTCCCCAGCGTTCGTGCCGGTTCGTGCCCCCAGCTCCCCACGTGCAGGGGAGTGGCTTCACAGGTGGTGAAGCAGGTCTGCAGGTCTTTCTCTCCCCGTCTCCCCCCTCCTCTTTCCATTTCTCTCTGTCCTATCCAACAACGATGACAACAATAATAACTACAACAATAAAACAAGGGCAACAAAAGGGAATAAAGAAAGAAAAGGGAAAATATTACATAGATCTAGACATCTTTTGTGTCAAAAAGTGATTAAAAAACAAAGAGTAAGTCACATTGAAAATGAGCTCCCAGAGGCCAAAATGGAGACAATTTTTAATATTCTTATTTTATTTATTGGATAGAGACAAAAATTGAAAGCAATGGGGAAAATATATATATATATATATAGAGAGAGAGAGAGAGAGAGGGAGGGAGGGAGAGAGAGAGGGAGAGAGAAAACGTGACACCTGTAACACTGCTTCATCACCCTTGAAGTTTTCCCTTGCTGGTAGGGACCAGGGGCTTGAACCCAGGTCCTTGCACAGTCAGGTTCATTACCACCTGGCCCCAAAACTGAAATCTATTTGGCTAACAGCATAAGTGGCAATGATATTACATTATAAACCTGGAAAACAAAACCAAAATCCACTTAAGCATCCCAAGAGGTGGTGCAGTGGGATATATAAATATATACCTATATATATATATATATATATATATTTTCCCGTTATTGGGGGACTGCTTTACAGTCACCAGTAAATACAATAGTTTGTACATGCATAACATTTCCCAGTTTTCCACATAACAATACAACCCCCACTAGGTCCTCTGTCATCCTTTTCCTGTGTGTGTGTGTGTGTGTGTGTGTGTGTGTGTGTGTGTGTGTGTTAAGTAAACGGTGTAGCTGTCACCTACCACACCACAAGCTCAACGCTCTCCCTTCTGTCCACAGCTAAGCTCTTTGCCACGTCATCATCTCACCCACCCTTCATATACTTTACCTGGGAATAAAGCATAGTCCTGCTGGCGCAACAAAATAGCTCACTGGGGTTGTGCACTGCTTTGCCATGGTTTGAGCCCAACCCCACCACACTGAAGGAAGCTCTGATGCTGTGATCTCTTTCACTCTCTGTGCTTAAAGGCAAACAAAGCAAAATCCTGTTGCTCACAGAAAGTCTCCTATCACAGAAGAAATGCCCAAAAATCCTTTCACGGCTTCATCATATGACCTTCGTTTGCCCTTCTTATATGCTCTCCTCACGCTCTGTCATACAAATGGTGCTAGCTGCACATAGACCAAACATCAGAAGACCAGCATGTTTGGTGTACTCATGCTCTATATATACACCCACTGTTAATACCAACTGCATATCTATTCTTTAATGTAAATCATTTTACTATACAGATTAATTTTTGTATTTGAGTAATCACGAACAGCAAGCATTTCCTCATAATATCTGAGATATGCTTCAAATACAATTTCGGAAATGTAGAACACAAAAGCAAGATAAAACCTAAACTGATGAGAACAATTATTAGATTTTACACTTAGCAGGCATACAATTAAAGAAAACAATTCTTACAAAAATGTATTAGTGTAATTTTATTTTATTTTTTAATTATTTATCTATTTATGTATTCCCTTTTGTTGCCCTTGTTTTTTTATTGTTGTTGTTGGATAGGACAGAGAGAAATGGAGAGAGGAGGAGAAGACAGAGAGGGGGAGAAAAAGAGACACCTCCGCTTCCCCAGAGACCCACCCCACTAGGGAAAGAGAGAGGCAGACTGGGAATATGGATCGACCAGTCAATGCCCATGTTCAGCGGGGAAGCAATTACAGACACCAGACCTTCCACCTTCTGCAACTCACACGACCCTGGGTCCATGCTCCCAGAGCAGAGGAATAGAGAATGGGAAAGCTATTGGGGAAGGGTGGGGATATGGAGATTGGGTGGTGGGAATTGTGTGGAGTTGTACTCCTCCTATCCTATGGTTTTGTTAATATCTCCTTTCTTAAATAAATAAATTTTTTTAAAAAGACAGACACCTGCAGACCTGCTTCACCACCTGTGACGCGACTCCCCTGCAGGTGGGGAGCCCAGGGTTGGAACCGGGTTCCTCATGACGGTCCTTATGCTTTGCATCACGTGTGCTTAACCCACTGCGTTACCGCCCTACTCCCTGTAATTTTATTTTTATCTACACTGAAATAGAACAAAAAGTGTGCCTGGCTAAAAAAAAAAAAAAAAAAAAAAAAAAAAAAAAAAAAAGTAAAACTTGTTTTCTTTAGGGTCTATCTATTCAAGACTATAAGTGCAGATACATGTTCAAGACTGCAGAGCCATGCAAATATACTTTAAGAAAACCCAGTCCAGATAATGATTAAACTGAAACCATCAAAACTGCACAATTTCCACTTAATTTGGTTGAACATCTAGCTTTTTTAATTACATGTACAGTCACAGGGTCAAAAATATTAAATTTAGAAAAGACTTAGAGATCCAGTTCAATACTTTAAAGATCAAACAACTGAAATGGGGGGGGGGAATCACAAAAAAACCTCTGTTCACATGGCTAATGGTTTTATCTTAGTGAATAAATACTGCTCAAAAGTAACTGTGTAGTTAGCTATGTTGCATGCTAAAATTATTAAACATCGTTATCTCACTCAAAAATTAAAACAATCCTTAAATATCGATAATTAACCTGTTGATGATGCTTTAGCAGCAGCCCTCAAATGTCAACTTCCATTAGCTGTTAAATTAGGACGGCTAAAAACAAAACCAAAATAAAAAGCATCGACTTTTTTTAACCAAGCAACTTATTTTGAAAAGAAAAGTGCATTCAAGCATTACAGTCTCTTACTCAGTACATAAAAGTAGTTACTATCACATAAGTGGCCCCAGTTATGCTTTATTTTATAAGGGGGTTATGTGTAAAGCTTTAGAACTACAGGGTAAAATGTGTAACCATTCCAGTTAAAAGAGGATTTAAGTGACATTCTAACCTGGATTAAAGGCACAACTTCACAACTCTAATAGATAAACATCTGGAGGTCGAGGGCAGAGGAGTGAGGCTTTCTGTCCAGCAGACTGACTGCTGGTGCCCAGCTGTCATTCCTTCTGCTTTCCCTTCTCCCACCAGATACTTTGTCCTGCCTTTGGTCATGGTAGACACCTTCCAAATGAATCACTCCTTCAAGAATTTGCTAAGTGAAATACAGACAGAGGTAGTAATCTCTGTTCTACTGCAGGGGAAAACACAGAATAAAAACTCTGGTACTAGCAAGCTATGTTTCCCACCAAGTGTACTATGACAGAATGGAAAAAAAGCTAAAAACAAAAGCCCTGTTAACAGTGATCATTAGCGGCATTCAAATAGGCCTGGCTCTAGCTTGGCCAACTCAAAGCTCTGTATCTACACTGGAGTTTCATCAGATATATTCTTGAATTTCATACACCAAAGAAATCAGCCCTCCCCTTTCTGACTTAAATTAATCTGAATTAGGTTTCTATACCACAACTGGAGAGTTCTAATTCATACGCCAACTTTAAGAAGCTGATCATTATTAATCAAGACGGATTACCACAAAATGATCTGTAACTAAAAGCAAATTATAAGACCTCCTGAATTTCTGAATAAGACAAAGATGGGGCAGGGGAGAGGCTCAATGACAGAGTTCATGCCTTGCATACTGAAGCCTTGGCTTCAATCTTGGCACCACATAAAATGATGGCACAGGGAGTCCGGCGGTAGCGCAGCGGTTTAAGTGCATGTGGCACAAAGCGCAAGGACCAGCGTAAGGATCCTGGTTCGATCCCCCAGCTCCCCACCTGCAGGGGAGTCGCTTCACAGGCGGTGAAGCAGGTCTGCAGGTGTCTGTCTTTCTCTCCCCCTGTCTTCCCCTCCTCTCTCCATTTCTCTCTTTCCTGTCCAACAACGATGACGACAACAATAAAACAACAAGGGCAACAAAAGGGAATAAGTAAATAAATATTTTTTAAAAAGAGAGAAAAAAATGTTTAAAAAAAATGATGGCACAGTACTATGGTCTCATTGCTGTTGCTTTAAAGCATAAAATAAAATATAACGAAATTACTTAAAAGAAATATCTTTCTTTACCTTAAGAAAAATCAAATGCTAACGCAACGAGTGCCACCTCAACATGCTTCACCTCAGACTGCGTCCAGAGATTTCAGGTGTGGAATGACAACCCTTCTTCAGCTTCATTACTTGAGTGAGACCTTCCCTCCTTTCATAGTATTCTCTAATTCCATTCCAAGTGGTTCACTTCCTAACAAAGTCCCAAAACCTAGATATAGACCAGGTTCCGTGAGAAAGAGCATATGCTCACACATATCCATAAACTAGGGCAAAATATATGCCTGAAAACAGAAGTACACTAGAGTGTGCAGTGAGTACCCCCCAACACTTCATCTGCACTATTCCAGCCTTTACGCCCATAATTGTTAAACAATTTGTTTGGCTTTGTATGTTTTAACTCTCTTTTCAGCCACCAGATTCCAGATGCCAACATGATGCCGACCAGGCTTCCCTGGACTGAAGACCACACCAATGTGTCCTGGAGCTCCTCTTCCCCAGAGACTCACCCTACTAGGGATAGAGAGAGGCAGACTGGGAGTATGGATCAACCAGTCAATGCCCATATTCAGCGGGGAAGCAATTACAGAAGCCAGACCTTCCACCTTCTGCATCCCACAATGACCATGGGTCCATGCTCCCAGAGGGATAGAGAATGGGAAAACTACCAGGGGAGGGGATGGGATATGAAGATCGGGTGGTGGGAATTGCGTGGAGTTGTACCCCTTCTATTCTCCGGTTTTGTCAATGTCTCCTTTCTTAAATAAAAAAGGGAAAAAAAAGAAAAAAAAAAAGAAAAACAGGCTGAAATCTAACATTTACAATTAGCACAAACATATATTCAAAAGGGCACGCTCAGGAGTCGGGCAGTAGGGCAGCGGGTTAAGTGCACGTGGCACAAAGCACAAGGACCGCCTTAAGGATCCCGGTTCCAGTCCCCAGCACCCCACATGCAGGGGAGTCGCTTCACAGGCGGTGAAGCAGGTCTGCAGGTGTCTATCTTTCTCTCCCCCCTCTATCTTCCCCTCCTCTCTCCTTTTCTCTCTGTCCTATACAACAATGATGACATCAATAATAACTACAATAAAACAACAAGGGCAACCAAAGGAGTAAATAAATAAAATATTTTTTTTAAAAAAAGGGGGCACAGTCTTGAAGTACATTCCTTTGGGGAAAGCAGACAGTACTCACTTTGGCCTTGCATTTCCCAGTGCAAGTGCCAACACAGTAAGACCTCTCAAATGCTGAATACTTTCAGTGTTCAATTACTTATATGTGCCAGTTTAAGGATGCCCGGTGGTCAAAAACATTCCTGAGAATGGGCTGAAAGGTGGTGGCATGTGCTGGCCCTACAGGCATGAGGCCTGGGTCAGTTCCTACACCACATCATTACAAATACCAGAGTAAAGTTCCAATCTGTACATTCTCATATTCATTCATTCATTCATTCATTCATATTCTCTCTCTCTCTCTCTCTCATTAATGAACAAAATAAATCTTAAACAAATAAGGATTCCTGAGAGAACAATTCAATCAAATGTTTACTGAAGCAGGCCTTGTTTTAGGTCCTGGTGTGACAAGATAGAGTCCATCCCTGTTCTCATGGAGTTTAAATCCTAAAGAGAGACAGGCAGAAAGACAAAACACGGAGAGAAAGAGAGGGTAGAGAAACAGAAAGAAAGGAAGGGTGACCAAGGTTAATTCAGAGAGAAGTGTTATGGGGAAAATCAGAGTGTCTTGTGGCTGGAAATGGCTCTGGAGAGCAGCCATTTCAAGTGAGACCTCTCCAGGTGGTGGCAATGAACTGAAATCTGAATGGCAGACAAGAATCAGCCATGACAATCTCGGGGCAAAGCCTGAGGCAGAGAACAAAGCAATTAAGACATGGAGACAGGACAGACTAGTTCAGTGGGCGTGGAGCTGGGACAGCTGGGCACATTGAGCAGAGGAAGGGAGCTAGGAAAGAGAAGGGTTCTGGAAGATGCAGAGCCAGGCCACCTGGGGGGCAGGGAACCCGCACAGAATAAGGAGGCATGTCTGGATTTTAAACTGAGTGTGATGTGACACTCATAGGTAAGCAACTAGCATGTACTGAGCTAGTATATTGCATATATATTATGAGCAGGCATAATATTATATATAAATGCTTCAGCTAGGCATTCTGTGTAGCAATATAGCCACTCAAGCAATTATGTTGATGTGCATTTATCATAATATTTATCAAAATATCATTAGGATCTATTACACACAATCTTAAAAAAAAAAAGCTACTTTTCCTGTTACTACCAGTTCTCACTTGTATTAAGTCTTTCTGATTTGTCAGACCAAATAAACCAACCAACCAATGTTATCTACTTACAAAACATGTATGAGTCATCAAAAAGAAAATGCAAGAAAGGCAAATAAGACTAGATGAATGAACTAAGGCCAGCCACTCATAGAACAAACCAAGTAGCCAAACAACTAAATAAATTTAAACATACCTAGGTATAAGCAAAGAGCCTAGATACAGAAGATTAAGTTACTGCTTAAATAAAAGCACTCTCTTCCAGACAAATAAGCAAAACTAAAGCAAAGATTTGGAGATAAACTACGTTTAACAGTAGTACCTTCCCTGCTTGAACAACCCACAGCGGAAATGCTGTCAGTGATCTCTCCACTGCTAATATTTTAATCTGTTGATGAATTCTTATGTTTGTTTATTCATAAGTACAGGGATCTCTTAAAGTGGCATTGAAATACTGTGGCAATGGTTAGAGTTCAAAGTTTTAAAACTGAAACTCAGGGCTAGGAAGACGGCATAATGGTTATGCAAAAGCCTTTCAAGCCTGAGACTCTGAGGTCCCAGGTTCAATCCCCAGCCCCACCATAAGCCAGAACTGAGCAGTGTTCTGGTATAAAAAAATAAAATAAAATAAAATAAAACTGAAACTCTACTCTTCCCTTGCAGTCTAGAAAACAAGTCAACTATCTCCCTTAAGATAAAAAGAGTCATCATTTATACCTCAATCATCAGGAATGGCTAGAGGGTGGTGAACTTCCATTTTGGAAGATTCCAAATGATAGTAGCATTACATCTGCCAAGGCCTCTTTTCTCTAACCTCCACTCCAAACACCTGGTATCTTAAGACTTTAGAAGCTGAAAATACTCTGCAACTCAAGGGGATAATTCAGTGTTGGTTTCATCTATTCCAATTTCTTCCATCTGTGATCACCACCGTCCCATCCTCCCATTCTGTTCCATCACCATTTATCAACACTGAATGATGAAACTCACCCACTATCAGTCTACAGACAGCAGGTACACAGGAAGAAAGCACAGGATGCCCCATGCTAGACTGGGTAGTAGTAAACCTGGAGACAAATCAGAACTGAGAACTAAACTGGGTCACAAGCACCAGTTTTAATAAAATGGACCAGGTGTGCACATCCTCTGAGCCCTGAGGAAGTGCCCTTCCCTGCCCACACTCTATCAGAAAAGTAAGCAATAAAATTTAAATAGAAAAAAAGCTCACCAAACAGTGCAGTTGTACAGCACTGAGCCCCCAACTCCAAGGCAAAAAGAGCTTAATCTTCAAATAGTGCGACTTCGTGCAGCCAACGTTAATTTTACACAATATAAAGCAATCTATTCAAACTTCTAAGAGATACAAGAAACTTAATGTGCTATGTGTTCTTTTGTTAATAATCACTGTTTTTTGTTTTTTTATTTTGTCTCCTGGGTTACTGCTGGGGCTCACTGCCTGCACTATGAATTCACTGCTCCTGGAGGCCATTTTTCCCCCCTTTTGTCACCCTTGTTCATCATTGCTGTTATTATTACCATTGTTGTTATTGCTGTCGTCATTGTTGGATAGGACAGAGAGAAATGGAGAGAAGAGAGAGAGAGAGAGAGCTTGTGAAGTGACTCCCCTGCGGGTGGGGAGCCAGGGCTCCAACCGGGATCCTTACACAGGTCCTTGCACTTTGCGCCATGTGTGCTTAACCCACTGCGCTACTGCCCGCGGCCCCTTATTTCCAGTTTTCAAGTACTAAGTGCAAAAAGGTTAGAAAATCACAATTCTACACTAGTGTTTTCTAAATTTAGTAAATAAAAACACTACAGCTTGTAAAATGACAAATCAGCTTAGAGGTTTAAAAAAACACATTTTAAAATGAAAAGACTAGAAAACGAGTACGTGCCAGTGTTTAAAGCAAGTGCTATTTTCTGCAACTTATTTCAGTATTTTCTAATGCAAATATATGCTGTGTTCTACTGCAGTATTTTGAGAATCCATATCCAAGTTGACAATAGGCAGCATAGATATTTGAAATGAATGATCCGTCTAAGCAGCATGCAGTGATCGCCAGAACAGTCTGATTGCCCAGAAAGTGGAGAAAAGGAGTAGAGATACCACCCCCAGAAAGTAAAAAAAAACTTTATTTTTTAAGTTATATACTAACCTTTTTTAAAACATCAAGATGCAAGCAAATTCACTATGAACTATTACCACAGATCACCAAGTATTTAGACAAAACAGCACTACAGCACACAGCCCCATCTTAAATAGCAACAAAAAGCTCAGCCACCAAAGTCAAAGCCCTCTGAAGTGGAAATCCCAACCATCCCTTTTTCACAACTTTGCACAGGAAACCATGGCCGTTTACAAGAGGGATGTCACTTTCCAGCCTCTCTACAACTATTGCTACGACAGTTAACAAAGGCACAAAGTAGTCACTAGCATTATCTGATACTTCCTATGCGCCAGGTTCTATAACTACTTTAATGCATACTCATTCCAGTCCTTACAACAGCTCTGTAAAGAACATATTAATCACTATGTTTTATTCCATCTTTCGAAGTGAAAACCAACTGAAATGGTTGCAAAATTTCCTGATGCCATAAAACAGGGTTCTGGGGGTCGGGCAGTAGCGCAGCGGGATATGCACACATGGCCCAAAAGTGCAAAGACAGGCAGGCGTAGGAATCCCAGTTCAAGCCCCCAGCTCCCCGCCTGCGGGGGGGGGGGGGGGGGGGGTCACTTCACAAGTGGTGAAGCAGGTCTGCAGCTGTCTATCTTTCCTCCTCTCTGTCTTCCCCTCCTCTCTCCATTTCTCTCTGTCCTATCCAACAACATCATCATCAATGGCAAAAATAACAATAATGACAACAACAAGGGCAACAAAATGGGGAAAAAATGGCCTCCAGGAGCAGTGGATTCGTGGTGGGCCCCAGCGATAACCCTGGAGCTCCCCCCCCCAAAGGAAATAAAAACTAATAGGGTTCAAAAACCATTGCCTGACAGTGAGGACTCACTGGCAGACTATGGAGATCCTCCACACGCCCCATATCTCAGTACTGCTTTAAGTAAGAACAGACTTGACCTTTGACCTCGTGGAAGGCTATGGTCAAGACAGCTCAAAATGCACAAAAGGAGGTTCTCTCTTCCCCTATGGTTCACCCAACGTATGCTGACAACGATGAGCACAACTACTGACAGAAGGCAAGAACTTTTATTGACAAACTCAGCAGTCAAAGAACAATTGCAACTAATACAATGATACTAACTGCAACCAAAAATGGAATCAGAATGTAATGGATCTATCTCCTTGAAGTCAGTAAGACATTCAAGTGCAGTTATGGTAGGATATGTGCCAATAACAGAATCTGCAGTTCACAAATTCCACTGAACCAAAAACTACCTTAACCATTAGAATCAACCACTAAGACATGAGAACCTCAGTTTTCATGTGACTTCTAAGTCCCAGGCAAACCACCACCACTGAAGTAAAACACATACATACATCTGAACAACCAAAATCTCCTCACAATATTTTGACTGACTTGATATCTAATTAACCCTGGATAGGACTTGAAAATCACTACCAATTCACTATCACTAAATACACTGATCCAATGACCCACTCATGAAGCAGAAACACTGGTTCTAACTCAACCAGTAAATCACAGAGAGTTTGCAGAAACACACACACAGTTGCAGCTCTCTAAAAACTACAAAGTGCAACCCCAGTAGGTACAGAGCTCAACTCCCAAACATGAAATCCTGAATTTGATCACTGCCATGGGATGTGCCCTCTCTCCTTAACTTACAAATAAATAAATCTTTTTTAAAAACTAAAAAGCAAGGAAGGAACTAACATTGTTTTCTCCTTTTGGCCAACCAAATTAAAAGAAATAGAATGGGGTTGGGAAGACAGTATAATGGCTATGCAAAAGGCATGCTTGTGGCTCCAAGGTCCCAGATTTAATCCCCAGCACCTGCATAAACTAGACCTGAGCAATGTTGTGGTCTCTTTCTCCAGGTATGTCTCTAATTAAAATAAAATAGTAAAATAAGTAAGTAGAATGATTAAAAATTCTTAACTGGATGAGCTGACTTTTCACAATTGCTTTTTACTGACAGTGCTAGCATAGTAAGATTCAAACAGTTCGAATAAGTCCCTCCCACTTCTGGCCACATGATCTCATCCCAACTCCACCCCCAAAACCACAGTTATTAGTCTACTGTGTCTATTTAGAGTCACCTTAAGTATTCAAAATCTCTCCCTTTCCCTCCCCCCTTCTTTCTCTCTTTCTCTCTCTCTCTCTCTCCCCTCCCCCACCCTAACCCTCCACTCCATTACCACCCCTCTCCCCCTCTGGAAAAATGGTACCCAACTATACAAGATCCTCTGTCTTGTTTCCTTTTGTTTTGGTTTTTTCATTTAAATATATTTCTGAAAAATCCTTTAAGTCATAAGCAAACCTGTTAAGGAACCATTCATACAAAGACATTTCTCAAAAGGTGTTAAAACTGGTGATCCCAGCTGGCAGGGCAGAAGGAAATCCAGGGTCAAAGAACTAATCTCCAAGAGGACCTGGGAATTTTTGCACAAGACTAGAAAAAAACTACTCCCCTCTAGCCCCAGCTCGGGGTCCACTTGCTAGAGAAGAGAAAGGTGACTTAGAAAAAACTTTGGTGTGGGGAGAATTTAAGTATGCAGTCTAAGACATTATCAATATAAAAGATTTTAAAAAGTACCAAAGAACATCACTATCGCTACAAATAGCACCAGAAATTTTCACATACTGAACATATTTTTCTTTTTTAACATTTTATTATTTATTGGACAGAGACAGAGAGGAGAGGGGGAATAGGGAGAAAGAGAAATAACTGCAGCACTAACTACTTCAACATGCCTGAAGCTTTTCCCCTGCAAGTGGAGAACGGGGGGGGGGTGTTGAACCCTTGTGCATTATAACATCTGCATACAACCAGGTATGCCACCACCTAGCCCCATAAATTCTATCCATGAAAGGGTAGTTAGAGAGAAAAAGAAAAAAAGGGGGCTAGGAAGATCCATTCATTATCTTACTTCAGTGACCCAAGCAGATGACTTAACTGCCTTATACTGTGAGTTAATGATATCAGACAGCAGCAAAACAGAAATGGAAAAAAAAAATTAATACATACTTTACCCAATTAGCCTATTCAGATTAAAGAGAGAAAGCAGGAAACACCTCTCCCTACCCCACAAGCTCTGTTCAATTAGCAACTGAAAGTAGCTTCCAAAATACACTATTACTATAACTTGTCTGTAAGGTGTCCATTTGTGCTTATGCCAAGTGCTTCCTGCTTCTTCCTATATGTAAGGCCCCCTGGAGTGCAGAGGTGGCCGGGCTCACATCTGAGCCATGCCCATAACACAGTGCACTATCTACATGAGATGTGTTGCTGGTCCAGGATGTAGACTTTTCATCCTTAAATATAATTTCCATGACTCTTCAAAAGAAACTACATAAAATTTAAAAAATGCATCTCAGGCAAGTTGGGAGTATGGATCGACCAGTCAACGCCCATGTTCAGCGGGGAAGCAATTACAGAAACCAGACCTTCCACCTTCTGCATCACACAATGACCTTTGGTCCATACTCCCAGAGTGATTCTTCTTCTTCTTCTAGCGTTTGCCCTTCTTCCGTAGCCAGTCAACAGCGTCAGGTTGAGCCTGGTGTAAAGTTTCGAGACCTCCTTTGAATCTGGAGAGGTGGCAGTCATTGACTATGTGGGTCATAGTCTGTCTGGAGCCGCAGGGGCAGTTCGGGTCGTCTCTGGCTCCCCAGCGATGGAACATAGCGGCGCACCGGCCATGGCCTGTTCGATAGCGATTGAGGAGGGCCCAGTCATAACGTGCTAGGTCAAAGCCGGGTTGACGCTTGCAGGGGTCTGTGATGAGGTGTGATAAAGAATGGGAAAGCTATCAGGGGACCTAGGTGATGGGATATACAGATCTGGTGGTGGGAATTGTGTGGATTTATACCACTCCTATCCTAAGGTTTTGTTAATGTCTCCTTTTTAAAATAAATAAATAAAATAAAAAATAATAACAACTGCATCTCAGAACTCTTTTTTTTAAATATTTATTTATTTCCTTTTTGTTGCCCTTGTTTTTATTGTTGTTGATGTTATCACTGTTGGATAGGACAGAGAGAAATGGAGAGAGGAAGGAAAGACAGAGAGGAGAGAGGAGGGAAAGACAGAGAGGAGGAGAGACAGACAGACACCTGCAGACCTGCTTCACCACCTGTGAAGTGACTCCCACTTAACCTGCTGCGCTACCACCCAACTCCCCTCAGAACACTTAAAATAGAAAAAGTGATTTGTACTGATTGAATAAATGAACACACTTTAGGAAACATTTCCTGATTTTTTTTTTTAAGACAGAGAAAGAGAAAGCAGAGGCAGAGTGTGTGAAAATGCCAAAGCTCCCTTCAGCATGGTGAGGAAAGGCCTCAGGCCTGGGTCTCACACATGGCAAAGCAGCACACTACCCAAGTGAGCTATTTCACTGGTCCACACTTTATGATTTTAGTATGAATTTCCAGAAGCTAAATGATTCACACATGTTGCTAGTTTTCTACACATAAAATCAATATTGAATCCATTTCAAAATGATACCCACAAACTATATGCCACACACACACTGCACATTCACTTAACAATTGAGTCCCTGATTACCTCATTATAATGTGCTATCAATCAGTCTGCTGAATAGAATATGATGCAAAGATACAAAAGTCAAAGAGAAGGAAAGCAAAGCACCATTTTTTATTCAAAAGGCTTTTTCTAGTAAGGGCCATTTCTGATCCTTGCTTTCCAGACTCTCCGATTTCACTCCTGAAATAAACTTCCAATGGTTCAAGAGGAAAATAGGTTGCAAGCTACCCAACTTCACTTTTCTTTTTAACCAGAACACTGCTCAGCTCTGGCTTATGGTGGTGTGGGGAACTGAACCTGGGACCCAAGCATGAGACTTCCTTTGCATAACCATTATGCTTTCTACTCCCACCCCGTTTCACTATTTAATATCTATTCTTGAGCACTCATTAATCAAACTGTTAATTTTTCTCTCAACAAATTATAGTTTAATTGTATTAATTCTGGATCAGTTGACTCTCAGAAAGCTGAATAAGACCCAACACTTTCTAAAAAAAAAAAATCTAAATTTTAAAAATCTCAAAAGGTTGCTAGTTACTCCGGTTATCTGGAACTAATATGACACAGCCTTACCAAAGAATCTACTGGAAGGAGCTGGCACTGACCACATTCTGCTTGTAAATGAAGTCCACTTACATGGCATGCTCTGACCAACACTGAATGTTAATACATTCACAGCAATGGCTCCATGACATGCCAGTGTGGCCAGAATGAGGCCACACACAGTCAAGGGTGACAAGCACACTCTTACTTAATCATAATACAGGGAAAGTAATGGGGGGGGGGGGGGAACCTGAGATTTGAAGTTCATAATCTTAGGTTTGAATGTATCTGGCATAATATTACCAGGTAAAGCCATGTGACAGGATTTCCAACTAAAATAGGTTTTCTACCACCACTGTGACTAGGATTCCAGGACTGAAAGGACAAAACTATTTTTTCAATTCTCTCTACATTTTGACCAGGGTTTTGCTTGTTTTCCTCCTTCCTTGTCAACATCAGCAGCATTTAAATTAACAGCTGAAGGTTGACTACAGTACAGCTAAATGCTGAGAGCCTAATTCAACAAGACGCTCTGTCACAACTACAGTGAAACAGAGGCCAATCACTGTTCTCATTCACTAATAAATGGGCCTTTAAAAAAGCAATCCATGGGAGTTGGGCGGTAGCACAGCGGGTTAAGCACGTGGTGCAAAGCGCAAGGACCGGTGTAAGGATCCCGGTTCGAGCCCCTGGTTCCCCACCTGCAGGGGAGTCGCTTCACAGGCGGTGAAGCAGGTCTGCGGGTGTCTATCTTTCTCTCCCCCTCTGTCTTCCCCTCCTCTCTCCATTTCTCTCTGCCCTAGCCAACAACGACAACAATAATAACTACAACAATAAAACAACAAGGGCAACAAAAGGGAATAAGTAAATTTAATAAATAAATAAATAAATAGCAATCCATATTAGCATGAAGATGGTATGATGTGGGAGCCAAGCAATGTACATGTTACCATGCTCAGGGACCGGGGTTCAAGCCCTTGGCCCCCACCTGCAGGAGGGGGGGAACCTCACAAGCAGTGAAGCAGTGCTGTAGGTGTATCTTTCTCACCCTATCTCCCCTTCCCCTTTCAATTTCTTTGTCCTATCAAATAAATAAGTAAACAAACTCAGTGAAAATGGAAAATAAAGCTTCATTTAAAAGACATCATTCAATGGGGTACACATACCCACAAAATGGTGAATAATTATGAAATCGGTGATACTCATCAAATCAATGGAATCTCACAGGAGCAATATTTTGGAGTCAGGGTGGCAGAAAAGGCTTCATGAGAAGAAATGGGGCTGAAACTGGGCTATAAAAAGAACAAAGGGAAGGAACAGCATGGGCAAAGGCAGAGGTGTAATGAGTATGATGAAACTGCAGTATTTGAGAGGAACACAAGAATTTCAGTTAAGACAGCTAGCTGAATAGACAGAATGGGCCCTTTAAAAGCAGACTGAAGCACATGAACTTGATCCACTTGGCAATGGGAAGCCATTACGGGTTCTCCATCCAGGGAACTGACATGATGAAACCAGTATTTCAGATAAATTGCACTGTCAGTGGAGTGGAGAAGAAATGCCACTCAGGGCAACCAAGTAGAAAATTAATGCAATGACCCAGACCTAAAACCATTCATTCATTCACTCACTCATTCATTCATAAGATACTGCACTGCCAGTAACAAAACACTGGCCCATAAGTCAGATATACTAGGCCTAAACTCCTGTGTCCCTCCCTCCCTCATTGCCATGAACCTGTTTCTTCAATATTAGTTTGTTACAAGTACCTGTCAAAGCAGTCCTGAAACAAAAAAAACACTAGTAATAGTTTAAAGTATTGGGGTAAGAATGGCAAATGAGACATGAACATAAGACAAGTATCTTGAAGTACCACAGAGGAGGCAAACTTCCAAAGTGAACTGCCTTGACTGTAACTTCCAAGTACGGAGCAGGGGCGCAGGTGAAAGGTCAAAGGCTGAAGAAAGCAGCACCTCCATGAAGCCACCACCATTTTTTAAGCAGGCCCTAAGTCCCATAAGATCTAACTTCCAAAGTCAAAATTACCTTTGTATTTTAGACATGAGGGGTCAGTCGGATGGTGGTGGCTCACCCCAGTAGCACACGTGTGACCACACTTGAGAACCTGGGTTTGCACTCCTGTGCACGTCCGTCCACAGAGGGGGAACTTCACAAGCACTGATGGAGCACTGCTGCAGGTGTCTCCCTTTTTCTCTGTCCCTTTCTATATGTCTCTCATCCTCTATCAGAAAGAAAGAAAAAAGAGGGGACGGGGGAATGGCCACCGAAATCAACGAATCTGTGCAGGCACCAAGTCTCAGGGATTCCCCTGATGGCAAAATTAAAATAAGTAAAATTTTAAAGTCAGGAGATGCTTCAACGTTTGCCATGTGAGACCCAACTTCAAGCCCAGCCCCCAAAGCACTGAAGGAAGCTGCAGTGCCACGGTCTCTTCCAATCCCTCTCTGCCTCCATCTCCCTAAAGATAGAAACTTCCATTTTGGAAGTCCGGGTCCAAGTGGCATAAAAACATCAACAAAAACCCAGCACACATCCATCACGGCACCTACACCGATTATGTAATTTGACAGTGACCCCATTCAGTGTTAAAATCCGATCTAATTCAAGGTATATTTAGGGTCTTAGGACTAAGCAAAGCTAAATTTATTTCAAATACTTCATCCAGGAACGCAGAAAATAAAAGCTGCCAATTCTTTCCCTGTTATGCAATTCCCCCCCCAAGATAACAAAATGTAACACAAAGAAGCAAACTACAAAATCAAGTTCATCCCCATCCTCCTCCTATACAACTTAAATTTGCATAATGGGATTTTGTAAGCTAAGCACCTTACACACAGAACTCTCCCACTCCTCAACACTAGGAAGTCTGCTGCCTCCACTACACGGAAGAAGAAACTGAATTACACACAGGAGTGGTTGGTTCCCTTACCCAAATCAGACTGCTAATCAAGGGTGAAACCTAAATTTCAACCTGGCCGGTTCACCTCAAGTACCCCCTGACCAGATCACTTCTTTACACAAGAAATGATGTATATGATCTTGTACAGACTTTCAGAAACACAGACTCTGAGGACAGCAAGGCACACTGGGATTTCTGCTGCCAGTATCTAGAAGGTTACTTTTACTGCAGTCAATCTTACGCTAGGAAATAGAGCAGCAACAAGCAGATGGCATTTCACTCAAAAGTTCTAGAGAACTAAGCACAGAGGTGTGTGAGTCCTCTGAGTCTCATTTACCCAAGCAACCATTTGACCCAGTTAGTAGAGATGTCCAGCTACAGACTTATAAACATGATTAGAAACGCTAGCTTTTGCAAAAAAAAAAAAAAAAAAAAAAAAAAAAGTGCTCAGACAAGGCTCCCAAAACAGCTGAGAAAATCTGGCTCAGCTACAGTCATCCAGAAAGAAGATGGCCTCAGGCTCAGACAGGCCAAGTTTGAATCCTAGCGTATCATTCAATCAGTTTGTGGCCTTGGTCAAAAGAATTAACTTCTATGCATAAATTTCATCCCCAGAAAGAGAGAAAGAAAACAAAGCAAAAAACAGCCCACTGCTACCTCCATCATATGATTCACCTGAGGCATAAATGACATAAAAACACCTCACTTTTCCTAGAGCACAGCCCAGAGTTCCTGTGAGCTGGCTCTAGGCAACAGGGCAATTAACTGTAGCATCCAATCCCAGAGCAGGGAGCAGCAAACCTCTTAAGCAGCTCTATTACACAGTGTGTTTTTTGACTGATGGTGGTGGTGTCTGTTTAAATCAAGTTTCTGCCCCTGATGAAGCAGGAGACAGTACCATGGTGTCCTCCACTCTGGGCCAAAGGTGCTGCCCTGACTCCACAGCCTGGGTCCCAGCCCTTCTGCAGTGTTGGCCGTTTTGTTTTGTTTTTGTTTTTTGCAATATAGTCACGTTATATTCCCAATGTTATGTGAAATGAGTCAAATTCACACGTATTTGAAGAACACAAAACCCAAAGTAGTGCCATCGCCCTCCTGACTTACTCCTGTCCACAGTCTCAGTTTTATTTACTTTAATAGCACTAATTGGACAAATTCAATTCACTAGTTACGACTTTATCAAAATGCACCACGTTTGTAATTCTTTGTAGTAACACTGCTGAAATGTTGGAAGTGTTCCTTTTTCCGTTATCCATCTGACAATGGAGTACACTACTGTATATGAGCAGATGTATTTATTCAACAAGTTGTCATTCATTAGACTCATCTCTGTGTAAATAACCTCCAAATTTCTAATAATAAGTGGCTGCCCTTTCCACACTTAGCTTGAAAGCTCCCAGCACACAGAGTGCAGCTGCTTATTGTTCTTTTAGTAGTTGAGTATCAATGTAATCAAGACAAACCTTAATTAGATATTGAGGGCTGAGAAATAACCAAAAAAAAAAAGATTTCTTGGGCACTCCTAAAAAAAAAAAAAGATAGTTAAAATGTGTTTACACTTCTTTGAGACAAACAAAGCCAGGCTGCAACCTCCAAGAGACCGCTCCATTACCATGCGTCTTTGCCAGTTAATAACCAAAGGCGGAGCGTGGGGGAGGGGCGGCCTTACAAAGAGAGGGAGAGTTCTGCTAACAACTCTTAAGCCACTAACACTTCCCTTTGTAAGTAAGGAGAACTTCTGGGTACACACTGTTTTCCTCTCCCAATAGGTGTGATTCCACTCACATGGGAGAACATATTAGTGGTCAGTCATGAACCTGACTGAGTTATGCTGATATAAACATATATATATGCTCCTATCACACAGTTCCAGAACTGAGAGGAGAAAAAAAAAAAAATCAAAATCCAAACAGGAAAAAAATCGACTTAAGAGGTTTAAAAAAAAAAAGAATCACATGCCTATCCACCCTGAGATATTTTCTCTCCTCCACCCCTCCTCCACAGGTAAGTGCTAACGACTTCTAGAATCTTCAGGGATGGTTTCCAAAGCCGACCTGCCACCAAGACTCCCATGAAACAGCCGCATAGACACTCAGCTTTCCTGGAGACAGAGCTGAGCAGCAGCTGCCCAGACTCTAAACTCACTAAGATGGTGAGGACACACAGTGCCCGCAAGGCCGGCTTAATACACCGAAGGAACACCAACCTCCCTTAACAAAACTGAAAATGAAACGACACCCTGAGCAAGTCAGAGTCACCGGCTGTGTCTTCGCTGTGGAGCCGGGTTATTAACAGCCACTGGTGTGAGGACAGGCAGAAACACCACGAGGGCCCAACACCCTGCCTTCGGGTCTAGGAAACACGGGGCGGAGGGGGGGGTAACTTAAGTCATGGGGGAGGGGCGGCTACAAACCACAAAAAGACAAAAAATAATAGTAGTGACCATCCTTTAAACCCCCCCCCATTTCATTAATTAACAAGCTTGTTTACATCAGGAGGTTCTCGTGGGGCAAAGCCACAGCCAACTTCCCGGAGTCAACTGTGGGTGACCCGGGTCCTCACTCTCCTGCACCTTGGTGCCCCAGTCCCACACTCGCCTGCCCCCGGTCGCCACGCCGTCTCAGAGATTATTATTATTGTTATGATGATGATGTTGTTGATGACCCAAACAGGGGGAGGGTTCCCGGGCCCTCCAAACCCCGAATTTACCTGGAGCACACCATTTTCACCACCTCGACACTGAGTCTCGGTTGCCACCTCAAAGTAGTGCCTGTTTCAGCAAATTAGGAACTTCCAAAAAAAAAAAAACAGTGCACATGTTCACACATGCACGAGCCCTCCAGCTGCCATGTAAGGTGAACATTCTCACTGAGAAAAGGCAGCAAAGTGCTTTTGTTGGCGGGGAAGGGGGGGGGGGGAGACAGAAAAGAAAAAAGGGGGAAAAAAATGACACCGGCTGCAAAGAGGAAGTTCCCGAGAAATCTCTCCTCCCCTCCTCCTCCTCCTCCTCCTCCTTCTCTCTCTCTCTCTCTCTCTCTCTCACACACACACACACACAACGTGGCCTCCTTGCACACTGTCAAGAGTCGAGAGGGACTCGGTGTCACCCAGAACTTACCAGGAAGCTGGCAACAACTTTGCCGATTCCTACACTTCTCAGCCCAACTTCAAAGAGGCCCGAACGCGGCCCTGCGCCCTCCCAGCCGCCCCAAGCGCCAACTTGGGGGCCCCCAAGCGGCCGGGGAGGCGCCCCTCCCCCATCCCCCACCGCCCGCTGGGGCACCCCCCCAACCCCGGGAAGGAGGGAATGGGGGGAGGGGGGGCCCCCCGACAGCGTGTCCGTCCCCCAGCCCCGGAGCCCTCCACCCGGCTAAAAATAGGCTGGAAAGGAGTCGGCCTCATGATGGCTCCTGGATCCGAGCTGCTGCAAATTCTTTTCTGAATGCCTCTTCCCCCCTCCCCCTGCACCCCAAACACACACACATCCAAAAAGGGGGTGTCGCTGCACGCGGGGTGGAAGGGGATCGCCTCTGGGGGAGGGGGCGCCCCCTCCCCCGGCACCCCGAGGCCCGGGAAAGGCCGGGGGAGGGGGAGGGGCAGGCACGTGAGCCTCCCGCAGGCCGAGCCGCCCGGGAAACGGGGGCGGGGGGAGGGGAGACCCACAGGCCGCCCCGCCGCCCCTCCCCCCGCCACCCCCCAGCCCGAGACCCAATTCGGGGGGGAACCGGTTCCGGCGGCGGCGGCGCCCCTCCCCCACCCCCGCGATCCCGGGGTCCCCCCGCCGCCCCCCAAAGCCGCGGCCCCCGCTTACCTGGGCGCGGAGGCCTCCGACGTCGCTCCCCCTCCCGGCAATGGAGGCACAAGGAAACTCCCCTCCTCGCCGCCGCCGCCGCCGCCGCCTCCAACCACCCCCAAAATAACCCCTCCGGGGGTGCGCGGCGACTCTCACCCCGGCGGGCGGGCGGGCGCGCGGCGGGTCCCCGGGGCGCGGAGGTGCTCCCGCCGCGGGGGAGGGGCGCACGCGGCCGCGGGGCGGGGGCGGGGCGGGGGGCGCGGGGGCAGGGCGCGAGCCGGGCGGCGCCGAGGCCGAAGGGAAAGCTGTTACTAAGGGAAAGAGCCAAACGGTTCGGAGCAGCCAACGGCTCAGACACTCCACACTGGGGAGAGCGGCGCGGGGACCAGCCAGGCACAAATGAGCTCGCTCGCGAGGCCCGCGGCGGCGGCGGCGGCGGCGGCGGCGGCGGCGGCGGCGGCGGCCGCGCAGCAAAAACAAACCCGAGCGGCCTGCGCGCGGGCGGGCGCGCGGCGCGGGGGAGGGGCCGGCGGGGGAGGGGCGCGGGGAGGGAGGAGGCGGCGCGCCAGGGGGGGGTGGGGGCGGGGGATGGGCCGCAGGAAGGAAGGGGGGAGGGTGGCCTCGCTTCCCTTGCTCCCGCCAGGCGCGGCGGCGGCGGCGGCGCTGGGGGCTGGGCTCGCGCCGCGGTCTCTTTAAAAAAAAAAAAAAAAAGGGAGGGGGAGAGAAAGGAAGGCCGGCGGGCGCCCCGAGGCCGCCACCGCCGCGCGCTGTGGCCGGGCCTGGGCGAGGGGACGCGGGTGCACTCGGCGGGGAGGTCGCGGGGCCCGGGCCGCACGCGGCGGGCATGTCTGCGCCGGCTGGTGCGTGCACACACGTTGGTGGCACAGAGGCTTCTGCGGCCCGCCAGCTACCTGCAAAGGTGCATTTTTTGGGGGGGTGAGGGGGGTCGGTAATAAGCAATTTTCAGAATGGGATTCAGAGCAAGCCCCGCGCTCTGCAGAAGGAAGAAAAAAAAAAAACGACGCACCCGAGCAGAGGGTTGGGGGGAGGGGAATCTAGGCCCTAAACACTGAGCTAGAAGGGAAGTGCTTGTGCCCAAATGTACTGTGCATCCAGCATATGGTGGTATTTCTCATCGGCTGGGTCTGTTTGCAAGGTTTGCTCCATCAGTAATTCTTGCACAAGGCATGAAATAATGGGACTCTGTTTACTAAATAAATATATATCCAGCAGCCATCGAGCGATGGAAGTTTATCCACTCTGTGCACTTTTTTACCTGTGTGTAGCACATCCAGGCAGTGCAAAAAATAAAAATAAGGAAAAAAGTGTGACTTAGATGATACTGTGACAGTGTCACAGTAGAAGAGACTGCAGAGGGGTAGATGTTAGAAAGGCAACTGGACCTTGAAACAAACGTGTTCATCTTTTGAAGGCTTTCAGAAAGCAGGGATTGGATTTCTTTTAGGGCCTGTGTGTAATTTTAGGCCATAAAAAGCAGCTACCTTTTAGTTGGAAGAGATGTGCTTAAAAAGCAACTTTTTCAGTTATTACTGTCTTCAAAGTAAAGTGACATTTCTCTCAATTTTTAAAGGGGATGGGCTGTTTTCAAACTTCATAATAGGTGGAGATGGGCGCCACCGTTAATTTTGAAACCATAGTCTTTCGCTTTCCAAAGCAGAGTCCCAGGTTTTCACAGGCTCCTCATGGAAAGTGACTTTTTTACACATCTGGGCTCTGGGTGGCCTATTAAGCTCAGCGATTAGACAGGTGCTTTTAGGCCAAGGTCAAAGGTGCTTTTCCCAGAAGAGCCCGAGCTTGTGGGGGTGGGGAACAACCAGGCCTGCAGCAGGGGGGAGGGGCTAGGAAAAGGAGTGAGATTGGAAATTCCCACCCACCAGAGAAGAGAGAGATCAAAACTTCTCGGTGGTGTGTCCCTAGAACTATTATATGAAAGACGGAATGTTAGATTAAACAATGTCACCCGATGGGAATTTAGATAACTGCAGGTTTCCAAAACATTTGTAGAGTGTACAGGGAAACAGCACAAAGAAGGGGAGTTTTGCCTGAATGTCAGATGCTAAAGCTGAGACTTATTTGTAGCAGAACTAGGACCTTTCTGCAAAGACTGTTTGAAAAGCTAAAAGGTTAACATGGCCCCCTACTGTATGGATTAGTTTTGGGAGTTGGTTAACGGCATGTATGCCACCGGACAGATTTTTCTCCTCAACAAGTGAATGCTCTACAAAACATTCATGGTTGGAACGTCCCACCCACCCCCCACCTCCCCTCAATAAATCTGTTGGCCTGGTTTGTTTCTCCAGAGAGCAGCTACTATAAAAGCCAAGTCACTCTCCCAGTCAACAAGGGCTTCCTAGCTGCAATGATTCTGATTTAGGGTCATCTCGGAAACCCCTCAAAGTGACCTCTGTCCCTTCCTCCACAAGGACACAAGGTCCTCCAGGTTAACAGGGTCCAGGGCATCCAGGCTGACATTCTTAATACCCTACATCGAGGTTATGGAAGCTGATATTAAAACAATAATAAGCCATGCTTTTTGTTTTACATCCTCATTATTTGCAATGTGTCTCTTCATCAATTACTTAATTCATTTGGATATCTCTGTGGGGACCTGGCCTTAGATTCGTTTCATCTGCCAGTGATCATGGAAGGGAAATTTGGAAGTATTTATGGAAAAGGGAAATCAATAAATAAATCTCTAAAGTGGAAAAAACTTAATTCTCCTACCATAAGGGTTTTACATTAGACCATGCTGTGACCACTTTGATTTCTAGGCTCAAACCTGTGTAAAATGACAGTGTGGCTTTAACATGAAATACTCAGATAGATGAGCTGTCATACAAAGGTCGTGCACGTTGTCACTCCCACCCTCTAAGCATGCCACCGGTTCCAGTGTTCAAGATGAGAGGGCATTCTGTTCTTCAGAAATTCAAGCAATAATTAGGCACAGGAGTGAGGTAAGACAAGGAACTATTGTTACTCATTTACAGTGCTTTGTCTTACTCTAAAAGCTGACCTTATGCTTGGAACAGAAATGTTAACATGTTTCTAGAAAGGGAAAATTACAGTTACTAAGGAATTTTAAAGCAAAGAACCTCATTATTAAGAAAGTTCTCTTGAACTTTTGAGCTTATTACTCAACAAAGAGAAACTTCATACCAGTAACTATTACCTAAAGTTATATATACATATATATATTAAGATGACTAAACAAATCTTGGCTTGTTTTATTCCAGTAATATTACACCCAGAGATATGGCATGGCAAAAGAGCCTACACCTTTGCAACTTTCATCACTAAGATATAAAACATTTTAAAGTAAAGGTGGTTTAATCCCAGGCCTGCTGGGTCTCCCTACTTTTAAAGCAGCCATGTTGTTTTAAGTTGTTTACGTTAGCTGATCTCGGTAATTCACGCACTTAAAGCACACTCGATAGCATAGAAAAGGTATTTGATATCTAAAACTGCCCAGACATGATCACTCTCCTTATATTCTTTCCTCAGCCAGGAACTGAGTGGCTTCCATTTCTGTAACACTTGTGCCCCCAGAGTCTTGCTGACACCCTGTGATGTGTTTCTGTTTCATTTTGGCTCAACATGTGCAAATCTTTGTCTGGGGCCCTCGCAGGTATAAACCTTTGCCATTAGGACTCATGCATGATTCGACCACACATAGTAATATCTGAGCACACGAGTTCCTCCCCCCACCCCCATCCATGCTTAGCATGCGCCTTGTGACTGTTCCTCTTCTCCGTGAACCTTGTCACAGTTTTCCATGACTCTGTGACCTGATTTCATCACAGCAATGAAACTGCACTTGGAAGCCCTCATTTCAATGACAAAAGGAACCCATGACCATCTCACAAGTATCTCTGCCTCTCAGGAGATGGGAATCACAGGTTGAATCGAGCCTCTGTGATTGAGTCAGAACAGAGAGCCCAGTGCATGGAGCACATTGCTCTACCAATCACTTACACTGTCCAGGGCGTCACTCACTGAATGAATAGCAAAGCTGGGCACTGTGCTGATGGCTTTGCTATTCATTCCTTCAACAAATATTTATGACTGCTTGGTGTGTCAGGCATGGTTCAGCAAGCTGTTTACAGTGAACCAGAGTCCCTACTCTCGTGGAATTTACATTTCAGGCCAGTGTCAGGTGGGGGTTGGAGACATACTTTCAAAGAATATGACTGGGGCCAGCAACATAGCTCAGCTGAATAGTGCACCTGCTTTGTCACATATATGACCAGGGTTCAAGCCTAGTCTCCACCACAATGGGGGGAAGCTGTGGTGGCATTCCTTGCATTCTTTCTCTCCCTTTGCCTGCCTTCTCCCTTCCATTTCTTTCTCTCTCTCTTTCTCTCTCTCTCAATTCATCAATTACATAAAGAAGACCTTTGTCCCACCCACATGGACCTCTCACCCTGGCCCTACCACCACTTGGCTGTTTGGGTAAGAAGGGTCCAAGTTTTGCAAGCAACAGAGAAAATTATTCTATTTCATTTATTACAAATTTGAAAGCTGGGTTTTTCTTGAATTTTTGATTTTCAGCTGTATATATCATACTCCCTATTGTGCCATTTTCACAGAATGTGTAGCAATTGAGCTAATTAAATTCCTTTAAATTATTAAACTATTTGTATATATCCAAAGTATTCAATCTTCTTTCGAGAATACTCCAGTTGCTTTACAAGGAGTAGTGAAGCAATGCTAAGCCCCAATATATAGTATTTATTGGGTAGAGACAGAGAGAAATGGAGAAAAAGGGGGCCGGTGGTAGCACACCTGGTTGAGCACACATGTTAAAATGCTCAGGGACCCGGCTTTGAGTCCCTGGTCCCCATCTGCAGGAGGAAAGTTTCACAAGTGGTGAAGCAGGGCTGCAGGTGTCTCTCTCTCCCTCTCTATCACCCTCACTCCTCTCAATTTCTGACTGCCCCTATCCAATAAAAAAATAAAGATAATTTTTAAAAAATTAAAAATAAATGGAGAGGGAGTCGGGCAGTAGTGCAGCAGGTTAAGCGCACATGGCATGAAGCACAGGGACCGGCAGAAGGATCCCGGTTCAAGCCCCCAGTTCCCCACCTGCAGGGGAGTCGCTTCACAAGTGGTGAAGCAGGTCTGCAGGTGTCTATCTTTCTCTCCCCTTCTCTGTCTTCCCCTCCTCTCTCCATTTCTCTCTGTCCTATCCAACAGCAACGACATCAACAATAATAATAACTACAACAATAAAACAAGGACAACAAAAGGGAATAAATAAATATTTTTAAAAATAGAGAAAAAGAGTGAGATACCTGTAGCATTGCTTCACCACTCATGAAACTTCCCCCCTGCAGGTGGGGACCAGGAACTTGAGCCTAGGTTTCTGAGCCTGGTAACCTGTGCTCTCTACCAGGTATGCTACCACCCAGCCCCTAATATCATGACTGTTTAATACAAAGTCCCAATACAAACATGCACAAATGACTTTTATTTATCTATACTATCATACTATCTCCCCTTTTTTAAAATGATTCTTAAAAGTGAAACAGAAAAGAATAACCGGAGCCAAGTGGTGGCACACCAGGCTGAGCACACATGTTACCATGGTCAAGAACCAGAGTTTGGTGAAGTGGCGAAGCAGTGCTGTAGGTCTTCTCCTCCTTTCTACCTTCCCCTCCCCTCCTGATTTATCTGTCTCTATCCAAAATAAATAAAAACAACACTAGAGTGAAGGAGAGAGCATAATGGTTATGCAGAGAGACTCTCATGCCAGAGGCTTCAAAGTCCCAGGTTCAATCTCCTGTACCACTACAAAACAGAATTGAGTAGCACTTTGGGAAAAAATAATTAAACTATGAATTTACTTCACTTTATCTCTTGATGTGACCTCTGTTTTCCTTACATTCCAAGTAACACGTGCTTTAAATAAACTACCCTATCAGCCCTGCGGGGCTGGTGCGCCTCTCCAGCGGGCTGAGTGTTGTTAATTGTCCTGAGAGGCTCTGTCTGGAAAGTCAGACATCAAGGCAGTCTTTTTCAGAGCTGAGTAGACATGCTGAACCCTCTAGAGTGCCAGCCTCTACTCCTATGCCAACCTTCCTTAATGCCAAGAACCCCAAGTTCTTGCCTTCAAGAGGTGGTCTCCACACAGTGCATACCTGCATTTTCTGACTGGACCTGCTCCTCCCAGATGGTCTGAACTTGCACCCCTACTGCCCGAACGTTACTATGCATGGCAGTGGCTAACTTATAGTGGGCTTCATTATATACTGAATGGTTTTCCTTTCTCTATTTTTCCCTCTTTGATAGGGTGTAATTACTTGTACCTCTGTTGTATTTGTGGTTGGCTGTATAGTTTGAACACACACAAGCACACATTTTTGTTTGTTTTTTACCAAAGCACTGTTCAGCTCTGGTTTATAATGGTGCTGGGGACTGATAGAGATTAGATTTAGATGGATCCGTAGGTGGCACAGTGAGGAAAGCATTGGACTCTCAAGCATAAGGTCTTGCCTTCAATCCCTGGTAGCACATATACCAGAGTGATGTCTAGTTCTTTCTCTTACTATCAGTCTTTGTGAATAAATAAATAAATAAAAATCTAAAAAAAAAAAGGGAGAGAGAGAGAGAGATGGGATTTAGGACCTTGGAGTACCAGGCATCAGAGTTTTTCGGTCTTTTGCATAATCATTATTTTGCATAATCATGTTTTGTTTTGTCAGATCACTCCTCAGATCTAGCATATGGGGGTGGTGAACCTGGAACTTTGGAGCCTCAGGCATGAGAGTCTCTTTGCATAATCATTATTATCCCCACCCACACAGGGTCTTCTGATGGTGACCAAACTTCTAAAAAGAATGTTCTAGGGCAGAGGGTAGATAGAATAATGGTTTTGCAAATAGACTGTCATGCCTGAGGCTCCAAAGTCTCAGGTTCAATCCCCCGCACCACCATAAGCCAGAGCTGAGCAGTGCTCTGGTTAAATTAAAAAAAAAGAAAAAAATTAATTAATTGAAAAAAAATGTTCGTGGTCCGGGAGGTGGCGCAGTGGATAAAGCATTGGATTCTCAAACATGAGGTCCTAAGCTCAATACCTGGTAGCCCATGTACCAGAGTGATGTCTGGTTCTTCCTCTCTCTCCTCCTATCTCTCTCATTAATAAATAAATAAAATAAAGTCTTTTAAAAAATAATAGAAAGCAGTGCACTATCCAAGTGAGCTATTAAAAAAAAAGAATGTTCTAAACGACCTTTAGCAGGTAATAACCATTCTTTTTACAACTAGTATCATTTCCTTATGTCAAGACTTTTACAAACCAGAGTTCAAGCTGTGTGGACACACAGTATGTGCTTTTTTTTTTAATTTCTTTATTTTATTTCTTTATTATTTTATTTATTTATTATTATACAGAGACAGAGAGATTGGGGGTTACACAGAGTGGGAGAGAGACAGACATTTGCAGATCAGCTTCACCACTCATGAAGCTTTCCCCCTGCAGGTGGGGACCAGGTGCTTGAACCTGGGTCCTTGTGCATTATAGCATGTGCACTCAACCAGGTACACCACCACCTGGCCCCCTCAGTACGTGCTTTTGAGAGCACAGGGTGCTACCATTTTCAAAGTTTGGGTAATCACAGATGTTGAATTCACCTTGTAGAGATTTTTACTGTCAGTCAGCATATTAAAGACTGATAAATTTACAGCAGGAAAGTCTTATAAACTCATTGAACTCCTTTTGTTAGAAACATGGTCACAGGGGAGTCGGGCTGTAGCTCAGCGGATTAAGCGCAAGTGGCGCAAAGCGCAAGGACCGACTTAAGGATCCCGGTTTGCGACCCTGGCTCCCCACCTGCAGGGGAGTCACTTCACAGGCGGTGAAGCAGGTCTGCAGGTGTCTTATCTTTCTCTTCCCTTCTCTGTCTCCCCCTCCTCTCCCCATTTCTCTCTCTCTCCTGTCCAACAGTGACAACATCAATAACTACACAAATAAAACAAGGGCAACAAAAGGCAATAAATAAATAAATATTTTTAAAAATTAAAAAATAAAGACAAAAAATTTGAAAAAAAGAAAGAAACTTATGCATGTACAAACTATTGTATTTACTGTTGAGTGTAAAACATTAATTCCCCAATAAAGAAATAAATTATTAAAAAAAGAAAGAAAGAAACATGGTCACAGGTCAAGAGGTGGTGTAGTGGATAAGGCAATGGACTTCCAAGCATAAGGTCCTGGTGTCTCATGTTCCAGAGGGATGCTCTGGTTTCCTCACTCCAGCTCTCATAAATAAATAAATAGGAAACGTGGACTAGCAAAATAACTCATTTGGATAGTGAACTGCTTTGCCATGTGCATGACCCAGGTTTAAACTCCTACCCGCCCCATACACACACACATACACACACTGCTGGAAGGAAGCTTCAGTGCTGTTCTCTCTCTCCCCCCCACCCCTCCCTCTGTCTCTATCTAAAACAAGCAAAAATAAAAGAAACATACTTCTAAATATTGCAAATCCAACATTCTATAGAACATTATTTCTTAAATTGTGTTTGTATTTCATGTTTTCATTTTATTTCTTGATCACTCTTTTAAATTTCTAGGAGATCAAGTCTTAGATATGCAACCCAACAGGGCTCCTGATAGGAGTCTTATCCTAGATATATCACACCCAGCCCCAGGCAGAACGAACATTTGCAGTCCTTCCTTGAAGGAGAAGGAAACTGTGTGTCCTAAAGCAAGTCCTCATTCAGAAAGAGACCAGAGCTCACTGAGCATCTTGTGCACCTCCTCCTCCCTTCCCAGAATCTTGCAAGTCATTTGTCCTTAGGGGAAACTGAGTCCCTCAAACACTGGGCAACCCAGTGTTATCGCACTGTCATCTTCCTCAAGCAAGTGCCTGGGAGACTGCATGCCAGTGCCAAGATGAGAACTGAAATCAAATAAAACAGACTTTACTTTCTTTTCTGGTGATAAATATAATAGCCATCGGGCTCGTTTAGAGGACTGGCTTCTAGAAGCATCTCTGGTCTCCTTGATGTGTGATCTTAGACAAGGCATAAAATTCAGTGGGGGTGCAGTGGATTCAGGAGTATGAGGTTCCAAGTTAATCCCTGGCACCACATATGCCAGAGTGATGCTCTGGTTCTCTTCCCTTTCCCTACCTCCTATTTCTTTCTCCTTAATAAATATGTCTTTTTAAAAAATAACAAGGACTGGGATAGATAGCATAATGGTTGTGCAGACCTTCATGTCTGAGGCTCCAAAGTCCCAGATGCAATCCCCAGTACCACCATAAGCCAGAGCTGATCAGTGCTCTGGTGAAAAATATAAATAAATAATGCAACCAGTTCCACCTGGACACAATTCACTTCAGATTGTGTACAGAGACACCAGGCATGGAATGTCAGCCCTTCAGATTCAACACTATGGTAAGACCACTCCTAGCTCATAGGACTACTTAATTCCATATCAGGTGGTGCACCTCCTAACAAAGCCACAGAACCTAGATATAGATCAGGGCCCATGAGACAGAACACATGCACATGTATCCATAAGTTAGGGGAAAATATACACCTTAAAGCAAAGTGCACAATAATTTTCAGTGACCCAAAACACCAAGCAAGTAGAAAGACCTAAAAAAAAAAAAAAAACCATAAAATGATACTTATATACACCTTTCCCATATTTAGAAGCTACTCTCTGTCCTGATCCAGCTTTCTAGTCCTATTTCCAACTCTGACACCATCTCCCCAGATAATACTTTTGGTCCACCTGCATGTTAGCTGTCAGTGTCAGGCTCAGGCAAACATTAATAAAGTCATGGGCCCCTTGGAATATACCTAAAATAGAAATACTAGCTTTTTCCAAAATGGAAACCCCAAAACTCACCTGCTTTATTCTTGCCTTTACATTCCTGACTTTAAACAATTTACTCTGCTTTATATCTTACTGCTTTTTCGACCACCAAGTTCCAGATGCTACCATGATGCCAACTGGACTTCCCTGAGCAAACAACCTCACCAATGTACCCAGGACCCCCATCTCTCCTTAGCCCTGCCCCACTAGGGAAAAACAGGGACAGGCTGGGAGCATAGATCGACTTGTCAATGCCCATGTTCAGTGGAGAAGCAATTACAGAAGCCAGACCTTCCACCTTCTGTACCCATAATGACCCTGGGTTCATGTTTCCAGAGGGATAACAAATAAGAAATCTTTCAAGGGAGGGGATAGGATATGGAACTCTGGTGGTGGAAATTGTGTGGAATTGTACCCCTCTTATCCTATAGTCATGTAAATATTTCTTGTTTTATAAATAAATTAATAAAAAAATTACCAGTGAGCAAAACTAACTATCTAAATAAGTAAATAAAAGTGTCCTCACAGACAAAATATGGACTGGGACTTAGGCAGATAAGATAGTGGTTCTGCAAAAAGACTTTCATGCCTAAGGCCCTGAGTTCCCAAGTTCAATCCCCAGCACCATCATAAATCAGAGCTGAGCAGGGCTCTTGTGAAAGGGAGGAAGGGGGGAATCGGGCGGTAGTGTAGCGGGTTAAGCGCAGGTGGCGCAAAGCACAGGACCAGCCTAAGGATCCCAGTTTGAGTATTCCGGCTCCCCACCTGCAGGGGAGACTTTTCTTTTCTTTTTTCTTTTTCTTTTTTTTTTTTAACCGTAGCAAATGACCATCTTCTGGGAAGTACAGGTTTTGAACCTGAAAACTCTGTCTGTCTGTCTCCTAGTCCACAGAAAGAGCCACTAGCCCAGCCAGATCTCACAGGGGAGACTTTTCACAGGCGGTGAAGCAGGTCTGCAGGTGTCTATTTTTCTCTCTCCTCTCTGTCTTCCCCTCCTCTCTCCATTTCTCTCTGTCCTATCCAACAACGACATCAATAACAACAATAATAACCACAACAATAAAAAAGGGCAACAAAAGGGAATAAATAAATATTTTAAAAAATTTAAAAAAAGAAAAAAAAAGGGGAGAAAGGGGAAATGGGGAGAAGAAGAAAGGGAGAAAAAATGGGGGGCGGTTGCAAAATAGCTCACTTGGATAGTGCGCTGCTTTGCCATATTAGCAACACACATTTGAACTCAACCCTCTACCACGCTGAAGGGAGCTTTCCTGCCCTGGTCTCTTTCACTCCTTTCCTGTGTCTCTACATCAGTGTCTCTATAAAAAAAAAGAAGAAGAAGAAGAAGAAAGTAAGAAAGGATATTAAGTAGCTGTATGTTATTGAGCATTTTCTGATTGTTAGCCCTTGTTCAGAATGATTTTATGCAGATTAACTAATTTAATCCTTAGCCACAAACCAGCAGGAGGAGCTGTTATTATCACCCCTCCAAGATGAGGAAACCAAATCTCTAGTGAGGTGACTTCCGGGGTTCTTTAGCTGGAAAATGGCAACTGGCTTTTTATCCCAGTAGATGTGACAACACCCCTAGTAGCCAGCCCACACAGCAAGGAGACACACACCTGAAGAGAACTGGGATCAGGTTGGAGTGGATGGACAGTGCCGAAGGACTGACAGTCAAGAGCATGTGTGCGCCAGCTGGGCCTAGAGGCTGTGTGAAGTCTGTCCTGGCTCCTAGGAGTCACACCCAAAGGAGTCCTAAAGAGAAGACCTCTCCTCTTCTTCCCTAGAGGGTTCTGGGGCGCCATGGCTTCTCCCAGGACACTGAGAACTGGGCTTCCCACAGCCTGACCAGGGGCAGCTCACTTAGAGGAATAGGGCTCCTGGGGGAACACAGTAGCCAGGGAGCAGAGGAAAGGAAGAAGCAAAAAAGACTTCCTCATCTGGGAAGAGGTCAACAGTTCACAGGTGTGTCTCTGGATGGGAGGATTAGCTCTTAATTGTTGAATAAATAAACCAGAACTGAGGCTGGGTGAGGCCTATTTTCTGCTCTCCATGGAGGTGGCAAAGAGCAGGGAGGGCAGAGAAAGGGAGACAACGTAAGACTGCAGCTAGGTGGGAAAATGGCTGATGTGGAGGGCTGGAGAGTGGCTGTCTGAGGTTTTGCTGGCCATGTTCTTCTGTGTTGTTTCCTCTGACCCTTTTTTGAACAAACAGACCACTGGTAATTCCAGTCTGCTGCTGGGTATGGTCTGTGGGTAAGTATTTGCCAGTTTTCTCTTTAAAGATACAGTCTACAAAGCCCGTCAGTTTACCTGAATCTGCCCCTGCCCTCCTTACCAGTCTTCTCCCCACTGAACTCACATGAGACTTCAAAAAGTCGGAAAGTTCTAACTGGTGATGCTTCATGAAATCTGAGGTATGTTCCCCTGAGGTGCCTCAGAACTAACTCTGTCTGGCAATGGGAAGGTTTGCTCTGGGGATTTTTTTATGCCATGCACAGCTGCACACATGAGCAACTCTGCAAGAATTATGTGTCATGCCACATTCCATTTAGGAACTGATGCCCAAAACAATATTGCAGAGCAAGGAAACTCGGTGTGACTCTGTTTCAGGGGCACAAGCAGCCACCTTTCCCACTTAATACCCATGAGTGGGATGTCTTAATATCTTTTGGAAGAGTCACCCCTCAGCCCGAAGAAAATGAACTGTTTAGTACACTTGACTTTCAGGAATATTGTCTCCTTTACAGAGAGCTCAGCTATGCAGTAAGGAGCTCAGCTGTGAAAACAAGCCACTTCAAATATTTTGTTGTTTGAGGGGCAGTTCATTGCTCTACTCTTTTTCCAAAACGATCTGTATTATAGCTAGACACAAAACAGTCTTCTCTCTCCCACCTTGACCTTGAACTGCTAACCACCAAACTAACCACCAAAACTATTTTTTAAATTACACAGAAAGTTGGTTTTAGGGCAGGATGGTGGGGGAAGGGGAGGAGAGTTACGACTTTATTCTCTCTCCTAAGCATTGGCCGTAAGCAGCACTCTCCTCTAGATTCATAGATTTCCAGGATGATGAATTTTATAGTATTTAGATTGTGTTTAAAGTCAAAGCTACTGTGTAAAAACAGCAATGCCCCCACACTATCTGTTCAAAGAGAGAGCTACTCTGGACATGTTTTTCTTTACTGCACATAAATTATCAGGACATTCAAACCTTTTCCAAATGGGTTAATTAATTTTCAGGGGGAAATTTCAATGAGTGTGACTCTAAACATACACTCTTCGAATGTACTTCTGTTCTATTAAATGATGGTATTCTTCTACTAGGCTGCATATTAAAGGCAAAATCACCAATAAATTGTACCAAGTGATTTTTTTATTTGTTTTTATTTTCCCCCTTTTGTTACCCTTGTTTTTTTTATTGTTGCTGTAATTATTGTTGTTGTTATTGATGTCATTGTTGTTAGATAGCACAGAGAGAAATGGAGAGAGGAGGGGAAGACAGAGAGGGGAGAGAAAGATAGACACCTGCAGACCTGCTTCACCGTCTGTGAAGTGACTCCCCTGCAGGTGGGGAGCCAGGGGCTCCAACCAGGATCCTGATACCAGTCCTTTGCACCACATGCATTTAACCCGCTGTGCTACCACCCACCAAGTGCATTTTAATCTTTTTATTATTATTATTATTATTATTATTAAAAAGAAAGAATTAACCATAAGTCATGGCTTCCAAATACTTGTTAGAACTTTCCAATGTTTCACATGCATTAATGTGTCAGAGAGAGTTCTTGCCGGCCAGGTGGTGGCGCCCCTGGCTGAGTGGACATTATAACGTGAAAAGACCCAGGTTCGAGCCCCCAGCCCCCACCTGCAGCGGGAAAGCTTTGTGAGTGGTGAAGCAGTGTTGCCAGTGTCTCTCTGTCTCTCTCCTTCTCTATCACCCCCTTCATTCTCGATTTCTGGCTGACTCTATCCAATAAATAAATAAAGATAATTAAAAAGAAAAAAAGAAAGGAAGAAAGGAAGAGAAGGCAGCACCATAGGAAAAAAGGGGGAAAAAAATATATTTATAGTTATATTTATATAGTTACAGAAATAAGTCAACATATATCTGTGACCCCCTTGGGGACCACTGCAGTATCCAAGGAAAAAGATGGAACACAGAACTCTGGTGGTGGGAACAGTGTGGAATTATACCCCTATTATCCTATAATTTTGTAAATCAATATTAAAGCACTAATAATAACAACAGTAAAACCATCTGTGGTCGAGGCAAAACAATATCAGATTCTTACAGCATGATAGAGAATGCTGTTTGGGGGCTAACATGAAACAGGGATGGGACAAGTGACAAAAGTCTGTGTTCTTCTCCAAGGGGATGACTGTCCCTAATAGAAGATTTGCAAAAGGCCACTTTTACTCCCTTGTACACACACTTCATCTCCACGCCCACTGTGTGGCCTCTTATGAAGTTTCTGCCAGAGAAGATCTCTTGATAGATGTATGGTTCCTCATTCTGTCCTTCTCCCAGAACACTGCTCAGTAAACCCACCCAACACCACACACATACACACAAACACACAGATACTGCCTTTCCTAGACTTCCACTAAATCAGCACTTATGCTTAGACTTGAAGCTCTTGCTTGAATCTGCTTTGTTCTGAGAGCTGATTAGGTTCCTAGTAAATCTCCCTTCCTTTATCTCTTGTCATTGTAGCTCAGCACTCCAAAGTCTCCCTGACCCTCCTTTTAAAATTTTTCTTATATTTATTTATTTTCCCTTTTGTTGTCCTTGTTTTTTTATTGTTGTAGTTATTATTATTGTTGTTGTTATTGATGTTGTCGTTGTTAGGATAGAGAGAAATGGAGAGAGGAGGGGAAGACAGAGAGGGGGAGAGAAAGATAGACACCTGAAGACCTGCCTCACTGCCTGTGAAGCGACTCCCCTTGCAGGTGGGGAGCCAGGGGCTTGAACCGGGATCCTTATGCCGGTCCTTGCACTTTGCGCCACGTGCACTTAACTCACTGTGCTACTCCCCTCTTCTCCCCCCCCTTTTTTCTCACCAGACCACTGCTAAACTCTGGCTTATGGTGGTATGGGGGATTGAACCTAGGACTTTGGAGGTGCAGGCGTGAGAGTCTCTCTTAAAAATTTTTTTTTTTAATTATCTTTATTGGATAGAGACAGCCAGAAATCCAGAGTAGGCGTGGTGGATAGAAAGACACCTGCAGCCCTGCTTCACCACTTGCAATGCTTTCTCCCTGCAGGTGGGGACCGGGGGCTTGAACCCAGGTCCTTGTACACTGTGACATGTGCGCTCAACCAGGTGTGCCGCCACCTGGCCCCGGCATGAGAGTCTCTTTGCATAACCTTTATTCTATCTACCCCCACCCTTCTCTCTCTCTCTGTCTCTTTCTCTCTCTGTGCGTGTATGTGTACACATGTGTACATTTGTACAATGTGAGGGGCACTCACATTGCTAAGGAAGATCCAACTTGCTTGGGGCATAGCTAGACCATGCAGATTCCTTCTCTATTAATAGGAACTCACAGTGGTGCTGGCTGAGTGGTGATGATGGCCAGTAGTGACAGCTGTATCCTTCTGGATGGCTCCAGGAAGGGGTGTGAAAGGCTACGTAGGCAATGATCGCCTTGTCTTCCAACATCATAGAGTTCTGTCCAACTTCACAACTTTGCTGACCTTTGCCCAACCCAAATACCTTCCTTTACTTATTTTATTTATTTAGTCTTTGTTGATTTTTAGAAGTGGAAAGGCAGAGAGAGAGAGAGAGAACGAGAACTGAATTTTCCTTTTATGTAGTTGATGGGGCTGGACTTGAACCTGGGTCATGCATGTGACAAATCAGCACACAAGCCAAGTGAGCTATTTCTCAGGCCCCCAAATATCTTGAACACGAGGCAGTTCTTCTACAGAATAAGAGTAATGTTACTTCCTCTGAGCAGCAAGGATACCTAATTATGCTTTTTTTTTTTTAATTTAAACTTGATTCGATTTTTTTCCCTCCCCCCCCAACTTAACTCTATTTTTAAAATTGTGTTTCATAGCTGTGGCCTCAAGCATGTGTGATTTCACTACTCCCAGGCTGACTTTTATATTCAGACAGAGAGCCAGGGAGAGAGGGTGAGGGACACCACAGCACCAGAGCTGCTCCTAGCACTGTGACTGATACTCCCACGTAGTATCAGGACTCAAGTGTGGATTGTACATAGCAAGGCACACACTTTACCCAGTTGGTTCTTTTTCCCTCCCTCTGCTCTTTTTCTTGCTCGTAAGACTTTCTCACCAGTTCCCACAGGCTCCCCCAGTACAGTCTGGAGGATAGTTCCTCGTAATTCAAGTGACTGGTTGTTGTGCCTTATAGGGGGGTCTGGCATTTACAACACACCTTTGCTAAATACCAGTGTCTTGGGAAGGATCTGTCAGCAGACACACACAGGGAAAGCTGGTCTGACACTAAAATGAATTACGGCAGAAGGTTCAGATTCTCACTCCCTGGAGATCTTTAAAAGCAGGGAGGATTCTCCTTTGTCCAGGATGATTATGTGGGATATGCTAGTAGGTCAGGGGCTATACCAGCTTGTGATCAACAAATAATATTTATTAAACTACAGGGCATTGATGATACTGTGCTAGATTCTCTGTCTATAAGAAGAGAGTTTAAAAGATACAACCTCTATTCTCATATACAGTTTTTAACTAGTGAAATCAAAGGCTCTTATGGGGTAAGAATAATGTAGTCTTCAAAACATGGAGGTCTCCCTCTCTTTCTTTCTCCTCATCTCACACTTTTTAGTTTTAGTTTGGGGCTAGGCAAAGCAAGATTTTTCAATTACCAGAACTTTCTAGGCTTTGTTTTTTTTCTTTCTTTCCACCAGAGTTACTGCTGTGGCTGCACGAGTACAGAATTCCTCCATTCCAAGAAGTTCATATATTTATTTATTTATTTTAAGTAGAGGTGAGAGATAAATAGAGAGAGAAAGGAGAGACATCTGTTCTAACTACTGGTGAAGCTCTTGCTATGTAGGGTCTCCCATGTGATCTGTGGGTGTTCACACCCAGGACCTAGTGCACGATAAAATGTGCTTTCCACAGGCCACGCCTAGGTCCCTGTCACTCATATTTTCTAGGAGCTTATGAATGACGTAGATTGTGGGGAGATAGTGGAAGATTTAATCGGAGGAGGACATATAAGATGGTGTCAGACCTGTGATGCAGTAACGAGTAGCTGTTAGGTTTGATCTCAAAGGATCCTTTATTTCCTAAGACCTGGAATTAGTTATTAAGATTAGGAGAGAGAATAGAAGTCTAAATGGAAGTGAGAGAACAAATGATTGACTATTTTTTTCCCCCATCAAAGGCACAGAATTGTGTTGCCTAAAAATCTGAGGCCCAATTTTCAGTGGACAAATAAAGATATATTCCTTGCAAGCCATTAGGAGTTGGTGACCTCTAGGCTAGGCTGGCAAATGATTTTTTTTGCAGGAATAAGTCTGTCCCACTCTTTCTCACAAAACTCCAGTGACCATGTGGTCTTGCACTTTGTGGCCTCAGATCTGTGTCACTCAGATTTCACAGGGCTTAGAAGGAACACATTGAAGTAACATTTTAAAAAATGTATATGTATTTAGTTATTTATTTGATTGGACAGGGATAAATTGAGATAAAGTAGGAAGAGGGAGAGAGGGAGAGAGGGAGAGAGAAAGAAAGACACCTGCAGCACTGCTTCACAAATCATGAAGCTTCCTCACTACAGGTGGGGTGCCAGGGCTTGAACCCAGGTTCCTGTGCATGGTGACATGTGTGCTCAGCCAGGTGCTCCACCAGCCAGCCCCTGAAGTAGGATTGGCACTTTTGTTTCCAGGTTCTTTCTAGAAAGTCTCTTTCTAGTCTACATCCTCATAAGGACTTCTTCAGCCAGCATACCAGTACCCTCTTGTCTTCAGGCACTGTCCTCGGCCCCTGTCCTTACTACTGCACGTGCCTCTTATCTAATGATTGTTTCTTCCTGTGCTTACAGGCCAGGGGCTGAAAGAGCAAAGATCTCATCTTCATTGTCCTCCTTTACCTTGGACTTCTCTCCTCACACCTTTATTCAGAATCTTTTATTAAATTTTCACCCATTTTCCCTTTGGATGGTCATATGCTTTTTTTTTCTAATATATATATATATATATATATTTTTTTTTTTTCCCTCTTATTGCCCTTCTTTTTTATTGTTGTAGTTATTATTGTTGTTGTTGATGTCGTTGTCGGTTAGGACAGAGAGAAATGGAGAGAGGAGGGGAAGACAGAGATGGGGAGAGAAAGATAGACACCTGCAGACCTATTTCACCGCCTGTGAAGTGACTCCCCTGCAGGTGGGTAGCTGGGGCTTGAACTGGGATCCTGACGCCGGTCTTTGTGCTTTGGTCATATGCTTCTTATGGGTCCCTGAATGATTCAGGTCCCGAGTCAGACATTACAGATGTGAAATCAAGGGCTGATAGACTTCAGAGTCTTTCTGGCCTGTAAAAGAAAGGGCTGGGGAAAGCTATAACCATCACTACTTTTTAAACCATATTCTTTCAATGTACATGTCTTCTCCCTAGTTTTGTAGCCACATTTCCTTATCAAATTATTTATTTATTTATTTATTTATTTATTTTACCAGACAACTGCTTAGTTTTGGCTAATGGCGGTACACAGTATTGAACCTGGGACCTCAGAGCCTGAGGCATGAGAATCTCTTTGCATAACCATTATGCTATCTACCCCTACCCTTCAAATTCTTTAAAAATGACTTTAATTTATTTTAACTAAGACACAGAGATTTAATCACATAGGTAAATAAACGTATTTACAGGGGTTGGGTGATGGCACAACTGGTTGAGCACACTTGTTACCATGAGCAAGGACCAAGGTTCAAACCTCAGATCCCCAGCTGCAGGGGTTGGGGTGGGTGGGGATCTGGGGTTTGAACCTGTCTCTATCCAATAAATAAATATATACTAATTTTTAAAAAAAATGTATTGACGAGAGTTGTGTGGTAGCACAGCAGGTTAAGCATGCGTGATGCGAGGCACAAGGACCACCTAAGGATCCCAGTTCAAGCCTCTGGCTCCCCACCTGCAGGGGAGTCACTTCCCAGGCAGTGAAGCAGGTCTGCAGGTGTCTGTCTTTCTCTCCCCCTCTCTGTCTTCCCCTCCTCTCTCCATTTCTGTACTATCTAACAACAATGGCATCAATAATAACAATAACAATAATAAAAACAACAAGGGCAGCAAAAGGGAAAATAAATAAATAAATATTAAAAAACTGTATTTAAAGGGGCTGGGTGGTGGCGCACCTAGTTGAGCGCACATGTTATAGTGCTCAAGGACCCAGGTTCGAGCCCCCAGTCTCAACCTTCAGGAGGAAAGCTTCACAGTGGTAAAGCAGGTCTGCAGGTGTCTCTCTTTCTCTCCCCCTCTCTATCTTTCCTATCCTCTCGATTTCTGGCTGTCTCTATCCAATAAATAAAGATAATTTTAAAAACTTTTAAAAATGTATTTACAATGTAAAGTGAATGTGAAATAACGTTTGCAATAATTCACTCAAGAATAAGCTTCTGGTGGGGGTAGATAGCATAATGGTTATGCAAAGAGACGCTCATGCCTGAGGCTCCGAAGTCACAGGTTCAATCCCCCCACACCACAATAAGCCCCGTACAGTGCTCTGGTGTTTCTTACTGTGTCTTTCTCTTTCTGCATCTCTCTCAGAAATAAAATAAATTTTTAAAAGCTTCTATTAAAACAAAAATAATAAGCTTTGGTAGAGAAGAGAATATTTAGGGGACTGGGCATAGGTGCACTGGTTTAAGCAAGCATAGTAAGAAGCCAAGGACTGGTGTAAGGATCCTTGTTTGAGCCCCCAGTTCCCCACCTGCAGGGGTGTTGCTTCACAAGCAACAAGATCTTTAGGCAGGTCTGCAGGTGTCTATCTGTCTTTTAAAAAAATTTTATTATTTATTTATTCCCTTTTGTTGCCCTTGTTGTTTTATTGTTGTAGTTGTTGTTATTGATGTTGTTGTTGTTGGATAAGACAGAGAGAAATGGACAGAGGAGAAATGGAAACAGGAGGAGAGAAAGACACCTACAGACCTGCTTCACCAATTGTGAAGTGATTCCCCTGCAAGTGGGGAGCCGGGGTCTCAAACCAGGATCCTTATATCGGTCCTTGCGCTTTGCGCCACCTGCGCTTAACCCACTGCGCTACCGCCCAACTCCCAGGTGTCTGTCTTTCCCCTTCCTTTCTCAATTTCTCTTTGTCCTAGTCAATAAAAAATGGAAGAACAAAATAAAAGAAAAAAAGCCTCTAGTAGCAGTGGATTCTTTGTGCTGGCACCGAGGCTCAGCAATAACCCTGGAGGCAAAAAAAAAATTATTTCACTTGAGTTGGAAAATATGCATATATGTATATAGATCCAAATTGATCACTATATAATTGACTAAGTCTTCAGTGCATGTATATATTACATTATATTATATTATATTATATTATATTATATTATATTATATTATTATTATAAACTTGAGAAATGTTTAGCGCTGATAGTGTGCTGTCATGTGCAGGACTCCTGTTAGTGTCTGACCCCCAGTGCACTCTTAGGGAGGCCTGGGATTTTCTGGTGGGAAAGAAGGGGGTGGGAGGGATGTGGAGGACAGGCCCAGTGGGAGAACTGGCAGAATCCAGGTGTCAGAATCTCAGCCCTGGCCCTTCCCTTTGATTATAAAAAGGAGCCCTGGGGGAGAAGAGTTTAGAATGCCTGGAGGGAAGAAAGCCCTCCCCCTTATAATGTACAATATTGCAAAATGAGGCTTTTCCCTTTAAGCAAAAAGCTGTTGGGTAGAAATGGACTTCTAGGACAGCAGACAGAGAAGGATCCATTTTGTTTGATTTCACCTATTTGCTATGGTGATGTTCTGGTTCTCTCTCACTCTAAAAGTAAATAACTAAACAAACAAACAAACAAATAAAGCAATAACTTTTAAGTTATAGTTTTATCTACTTACCACTTTAGATTTCTTTTTTTTTTAAATATTTATTTTATTTATTTATTCCCTTTTGTTGCCCTTGTTTTTATTGTTATAGTTATTGTTGTTGTCGTTGTTGGATAGGACAGAGAGAAATGGAGAGAGGAGGGAAAGACAGAGAGGAGGAGAGAAAGATAGACACCTGCAGACCTGCTTCACCGCTTGTGAAGCGACTCCCCTGCAGGTGGGGAGCCGGGGTTCGAACCAACCACTTTAGATTTCTAAATATATTGTATAACTAAATTGTTTTCAGCAGTATAGAGTTGTTCCATATTTATTTATTTATGAGCAAGAGAAGACAGAGAGAACAAGATTAACACTCAGGAATTCATGTTTGAGACTTAATGCCACCTCTCAGGCCACTTATATACTTTTTTTTTTTTTTTTGCATGTCCTGCCACTAGGCAGTTGTATTTTAAACGATGATTTACCGAAGTTTTGGACATTTCAGAGGAAAGACTATTACTGTTGTTGTTGTTGTTGTTTTTATTATTATTTTACCAGAGTGCAGCTCTTCTCTGGTTTATGATGGTGAGGGATTGAATTTGGGACCTTGAAGCCTCAGGCATGAGAGTCTGTTTGTGTAACCATTATGTTATCTACACCCACCCCTAGAGAAAAGATTTTAAAGATAGGATTGATGTGTTTGTCATCAGTTGTTAATAGCTGCTAGTTTTAAGTATCAGAGCTCTGCCCATGACCTCTTAATGTTCTTGAATATACCTGGGAGGAAATGAGAGAGGGCATAGCCTCCTTTTACCTTACTAGACCCCTGGGATCTAACTAACTGAGTAAATGCAAGAGGAATGGTGCTTCCTCATGACTTGTGAGGCATTGAGCAATTGTCTTAACCAGTTTAAACATTTAATCTCTGTTTGTTAACTGAAGGTAATATCTTCCTTGCTTTGCATTTTGTAAATATTTTAAATATTACATATGAATGGTCAATAAATGGCAACTGTGCATTTTTTTTAAACGATATATATATGTATTTTTCTCTACCAGAGCACTGTTCAGCTCTGGCTTATGGTGGTGTGGGGGGATGAAACTGGGACTTCGGAGCCTCAGGCATGAAAGTCTGTTTGCATAACCATTATGCTATCTACCCTCCGCCCCTAGAGAAATATTTTATTTATTTATCGGACTGGCAAACGCTAGAAGAAGAATCGGACTGAGACAGACAGAGAAAAACTGAAAGGTAAGGGGGAGATAGGCAGTGAGAAAGAGAAACTCCTTCAGCACCGCTTCGCCACTAGTGAAGATTCCCCTCACAACCAGGTCCTTGAACGCACAATATATATTTTCTACCAGCTACTCCACAGCCTGTCCCAAAATTGTGAATTTGTGTGCTTATCCTCCTTTCTTTGCCACACAGACTCTAAAGTTCTTGAGAGGAACAGTTACAATCCCGGTCTATAGTTGTTCCACACTGCCGATGATGGATGACTATTTGTTGAGTTGAAAATTTCATTTTAGAAGGGCCTTCACAATAATCTTTCTTTCATGTCTCAGGCCTTTGCATTTGACTTCAGCTTCCTAAACATTTAATTTCCTGGTGTCTAGAAGCACATTTGACATTGTGGGATATCACACCATCTGAGGTGACCTTGGTGCTTTCTCCTCAGGCATCCCATCTGCTTCACAAGTGGTTTCTCTACATTCAGATTAGGCTGGAACATGATGTGGTAGTTCATGTGGTGGTCGTCCCTACCCTCACGAGAGATGAGAAGTCAGAAAGACAAGTAAGGGATATTTCAGGTGAATTGCTTCTAGCTCAGAGTAGATGCTGGCGGCCTCAATGGGCATTCTTCCTTGCTGATGGCAGCTTTTTTTTTTTTTTAAATCTTTATTTGTTTATTGGGTAGAGATGGCCAGCAATTGAGAGGGAAAAGGGTGATAAAGAAGGGAGAGAGGCCGAGAGACACCTGCAACACTGCTTCACCACTCACAAAGCTTTCCTCCTGTAGGTGAGGACTAGGAGATCGAACCTAGGTCCTTGCTCATTGCAACATGTGGCTGATGCCAGTTTTATTGAGGAAGTGTGGAGTTGCCACATATATTCTCTCAGGAAAAAGTAATTTTGTCTTATTCTGGGAAAATACGCTATTATCTGATCAACTCGAGCTTAAACAGAAACTGACGAGAGATTTAACACACCAGTTTTTATATTTTTTGTGATTCTTTTTTTTTTAATTTCTTTATTGGGGAATTAATGTTTGTGATTCTTCTTAAAGCTAATGACAACCAGGAAGTATTGTAGCTAATAAAACCTAGAACCCACTGCCTTAGGGTCTGCCAAGCTATATTTTCAAAACTAGCCAGATCAAAAGATTTACTTAGAATCACTTCATATTAAACAGAACTGCATATTTTTCATGGGGGTGGGGGAGAGTTTTTTTCTGGAAGAGTAATTTGGTTGGGTTATAGAGGGAAAATTATTATTATTATTCAAAGATTTATTTATTTATAAGGGAAAGGACCACAACATCATTCTAGCATATTTAGCACTGGGGCTTGAACCTGGGTCCCTGTGCACTGTAATGTGTGCACTTTACCAGATAAACCACCGCCTGCCCCCTAGATGTGAATGGGAAAATAAAAGAGAGACACCACTTTGAATTCTTTTTTTTGAATTCACCACTTTGAATCCTCCTCCTCTTCCTCCTCCTCCTCCTTCTCCTTCTTTTACCTCCAGGGTTATTGCTGGGGCTCTGTGCCTGCACTACAAATCCACTGCTCCTGGAGGCTATTTTTTCCTATTTTTTTAGCCCTTCTTGTTGCCCTTGTTGTTGTTCTTATTGTTATTATTGTCATTGCTGTTGGATAGGACAGAGAGAAATGGAGAGAGGAGGGGAAGACAGAGAGGGGGAGAGAAAGACAGACACCTGCAGACCTGCTTCACTGCTTGTGAAGCGACTCCCCTGCAGGTGGGGAGCTGGAGGACTTGAATTGGAACCCTTAGACTGGTCTTTGCGCTTAACCTGCTGAACTACCGCCCAACCCCCACCCCCATCTTGTTTCTTAACCCCTTTGATCAACCATACTATGCTAGTTTTACTCTTATTGCAACATTGTTATGGTAGATAACATTTTTTTTGTTGGTATTGGTATATGAGGGATCACTTTATACACCTTCTGGGTCTTCTAGCTTGGGCAAATATTTAAGCACGAAGGAGGTTAACAGAGACAAGGAGAAATTTATTCACATAATGTGTTTCTCCTGGAAGAGTTGCAGGTATTCTGAGCAAGCTCATGCACGTGGTCTTAGGTATTGACTATAAAAAAAAAACTTTTATTACAAGACATTTTGGGAAGAAGAAAAGAGGGGTCAGATAAGGTAATGGAATGCCAACTTACCCAAGAAGGGGAGGGTCTATGAAACAGAAGGCAACTAAGGGCGACATCAGGCCACAGTTCTGCTCTCCTAAGGTATATTTAGAATCCTTCATAGCCTTAATTAAGTCTCGAATGCTTTGTAGGTAGATTCCAAAAGATAAAAAGTAATAAACAACACTCACATTACCATGATGGTGTAAATATTGAGATAAACAGTATTTCCTTCTTTATTGTTCCAATGTCAGAACACTGGTGATAGTCTGAGAATATGACAATAAACTCTTCCATATTCATCTATAAATTACTCAGTTATGCATTGAAAAAAATATTAGTGCCATAATCCTCTTGGAGAGTTTTGTTTTTCCTGGTATTTATTTATTTTTAATATTTATTCCCTTTTTGTGCCCTAGTTGTTTTATTGTTGTAGTTATTATTGTTACTGATGTCGTTGTTGTTGGATGGGACAGAGAGAAATGGAGAGAGGAAGGGAAGACAGAGAGGGGGAGAGAAAGACAGACACCTGCAGACCTGCTTCACTGCCTATAAAGAGACCCTCTCCTGCAAGTGGGGACCCGGGGCCTCCAACCAGGATCCTTTAGCTGGTCCTTGCGCTTTGCGTCACACGCGCTTAACCCGCTGTGCTACCGCCCAACTCCTTGTCCTGGTATATATATTATATAATATAATAATATTATTATATATATAATAATATATATATATATTATTTAAGAAAGGAGACATTAACAAAACCATAGGATAAGAGGGGTATTTTTAAGTGTCTTTGCTGCCCTTTCTTTTACTTGTGTAATAGTCCCTGGCATAGATTCCCTGTGACTTACTTTATTCTCCAATATTGGTCAACATTTAATTTGTTTTCATTTTTTCCCCTCTACTAAGTAAATTTCTAAAAATTATTTATTTTCCCTTTTGTTGCCCTTGTTCTTTTGTAGTTGTAGTTATTGTTGTTGATGTCATCGTTGTTGGATAGGACAGAGAGAAATCGAGAGAGGAGGGGAAGACAGAGAGGGGGAGAGAAAGACAGACATCTGCAGACCTGCTTCACAGCCTGTGAAGCGACTTCCCTGCAGGTGGGGAGCCAAGGGCTCAAACGGGGATCCTTACACGGGTCCTTGCGCTTTGCGCCACGTGCGCTTAACCCGCTGCGCTACAATGTCTGGGTTGAATGGAATATATATTTTAGTAAGTACTTTCAAATAACCTTCAGAAAAAAAACATTGCTACCTACATTCTCACAAATATACTTTGTGTAGTATTTATCAGGCTCTTATATATGATAACCGGTTTTCTTTTTTCAAGATACAAAGAGTTAATAGACTCTGTTGAGGTTATTTTGATTTGCTTTCTTCTTGATTCTTGTTGAAATAAAGCATCTTCTTATTTTTATATTTATTTATTTATTTATTTAGCCACAGGGTTATCACTGAGACTTGGTGTCTGCACAAGGAATCCACTGTTCCCTGTGGTTTTTTTTTTTTTTTTTTTTTTTTTAATATATTTCCCACCGCCCAATCTCCATATCCCACCCCCTCCCCCGATAGCTTTCCCATTCTCTATCCCTCTGGGAGCATGGACCCAGGGTCATTGTGGGTTGCAGAAGGTAGAAGGTCTGGCTTCTGTAATTGCTTCCTGGCTGAACATGGGTGTTGACTGGTAGGTCCATACTCCCAGTCTGCCTCTCTCTTTCCCTAGTAGGGTGGGTCTCTGGGGAAGCTGAGTTCCAGGACATATTGGTGGGGTCTTCAATCCAGGGAAGTCTGGCCGGCATCCTGATGACACCTGGAACCTGGTGACTGAAAAGAGAGTTAACATACAAAGCCAAACAAATTGTTGAGCAATCATGGACCCAAAGCTTGGAAAAGTGGAGAGGAAGTATTAGGGAGGTACTCACTTCAAACTCTAGTGTACTTCTGCTTTCTTACTTTGGTGCTTTTTTTTTTTTTTTTTTAATATTTTTCGTTCTGATAGAACAGAGAGAAATTGAGAGACAAGGGGGTGACAGAGATAGATAGATAGAGAGAGAGAGAGAGAGAGAGAGAGATCTGCAACACTTGCAGATACAATTGCTTGTTTATTTGATGTTTTTGTCTGGTTACCTTTAAGTTCCTGATTATAGTGTGTTGGGGACTTAACCTGGGATCTTTGGTGCCTCAGGATTGAAAGACATTTTACATAACCACAACACTATCTCTCCCCAGCCCTCCCTACACCTCTCTATCTCTCTCTCTAGAAGAAACACAAACTAAACAAAACAAAATGGCCACTGGGAGTAGTGGAGGCACTGAGCCCCAGTGATAACTGTAGTGGGAAATAAAAACAAATGGGTGAGGAATGACATTTCCCAATCCACCTTGATGGTGCGTTCCTGTTTTTTTTTTCTTTCAAAATGTCAGTTTGCAAATTCTGATACCTTAGCATATAGAAGAAATCATTTGGCAATTGTCTTGAAAGACACCAGTGTCATTTATTTGTCACTGAGGGATCTTCTTGAACATGTGCCTGGGAAGCAGGCTCTGTGGACAGCATGTGAATACAAGAGACCCTGCACTTTGCCACTGGAGCTTGGCAGTGATCCCAAAAAGAGGCCAGGCAGGATACAGTTAGGGGTACATTCCTAGAGTCAGTGCCCTGTTTGAGTCCTGGATCTGCCTGTGCCTAGCTGAGCAACCTTAGGGAAGTTGATTTACCTTTCAGGGCATTATTTCCTTGCCAGTTAAATTAAGAGTAGGTGAGATAATATGTATAACATTTAGAGCAGGGCTTGTCAAATATTAGTATAAATATTAGTATCTTTATTGGGATTATGCTCTGGAATACACTATGAAGGGCTGAGCCTCAAAACATAGAACCAACATCCAAGTCACATCCACAGCCCAGCAATTTGCTTTTTGCTTCAAATGCTATATTCACTATTAAAAAAAAATGTGGAAAAGACCTAAGGCAGTTGGCAGCAGCAGGGGTTATGAGGAGTAAGTTGTGCTATCATTCCTCTCTATTTTTAATGTTCCAGGGCATCTGACTTAACAAAAGATAATAACCTATTTTTAGATGGCCTACAAAAGAGTGATGATAAGTCTAGCTAGTGAACTTTGAAATTCTAAGCTTAAGACTATATTATTGGAGTTTTGTATAACTAGTTTGTGCACATATCTTGCATAAACAAACATGTACTTAAAATGGGTAGGTATTTGCTTTGAACCCTGAGCCCTGTAACCCAAGATCAATGAACTAGTCAGCAGTAGTCAGAAGATGAGTATCACAAAGTCATTAAGGATTTTCTTTTCTTTTTTAAAATTATCTTTATTTACTTATTAGATAGAGACAGAAAGAATTTTATAGGAAAGGGAGAGAGAGAGAGAGAGTGACAAAGAGCGACAGAGAGAGAGAGAGAGAAGGACCTGCAGCAGTGCTCCAGTACTTGCAAAGCTTTCCCCCTATAGGAAGGGATCAGGGTCTCGGACCTGGGTCCTTGTGCCCTGTAACACGTGCACTCAACCGGATGCAGCACTACCTGGCCCCATAAAGATTTTTCTACTATAGTTCTGTCTCAGAGAAGAAATAGTCACCTTTGATTAACTCAAGTTGCGTCAATGTGGAAAAGCATAATGTATCTAACACACACACACACACACACACACACACACACACACACACACACACACGTTTATTGCTAAACTGTACAACCTTATCTTTAACAGAGGTTTCAATATTTTCTATGTAAATACATGCCACTTCCTTTGCCCAACACTATAACTAAATTATTAATAAATACAAAGAAGGCCAGGTCTGTGATAGACTGGAAATCTAATATTAGCTCAGCTACAGAAGTTCACTCATTTTCTCCAAAAAATAAATAAATAAAACTTGCTGGATGTTTATATTCTTTCTTTTTGCTTGATTTTTTTAAAAAAAGAGATTTTATTTATTTATTCATGAGAAAGATAAGAGGAAAGAGAGAATGAACTAGATATCATTCTGGTACATGTGCTGCCAGGAATCAAACTAAAGACCTTATGCTTGAGACTTCAATGGTTTATCCACTATGCCACATCCTGAACTTTTTTTTTTTTTTTTTTTTTTTTTTTTTACCAGAGTACTGCTCAGTTATGGCTTTTGGTGGTACAGGGGACTGAATCTGGGACCCTTGGTGTCTCAGGCCTGGAAGTCTTTTTGTTTAACCATTATGCTGTCTTTCCAGATCAAAATTTGTATTCTTCTAGGAAAAAGAAAAAGCAGCATCTATTATGAGATTAACTTTTATATTCTGGGAATTATGGAAGCATCTCTATACAAATACAGACCTTCAGTGTCTGGGTGGGAGAGAGAGAGACAGCTTAATGGTTATACAAACTGACTTTCATACCTGAGGATCCAAAGTCCCAGATGCAATTTCCCACACCACTGTAAGTCCAGAGTTGAGCAGTGCTCTGGTAAAACCACAAAACAAAACAATACCAAAAAAAAGTCTATTTTTGTTTCAGGTTTACAGGACACAGAAAATAAGGGCTCACAAAGAAGCATATCAAGGAAAATACCTTTTTATCCACTTTGTTCTTGGTGCTCAACTTTGGTCAACAGATTTATTGAGCTGGCTTCTAACACACTGCTTCTAAAACTATAAAAGTTCTGGATTTCTGTATGCGTGTATGGTAAGTTTATGTTGGGTATGGTCCATACATGCTTGTTAGCAGGCTCTGTGAAATATGACTAGAAAACTTGGGAGCACATTCCTATGGTTCTATTCTGTGAGAAAACCACACATTGAAAATACTAAAGTCAATATTTGCTGAACAGCCTTCAGACTTCCCCCCATCCCTATCCTGTGTGTATTTATATATCTATGGAGTATATTTCCAAAATTACATATCAACACCATCCTTGTTAAATACCACATATTTTCCCTCTTACCATAGCTATGTATTCTAACTCATGGATCAACTGTCCTATTGTTGGCATTCAGTTGTTTCCAGCTTTCCATGATCATAATTAGTCTTAGAGGAATTGTTGAGTCGAATGCTTCAGAGCAGATAGTAGCACCTTCCCAGGTAAAAGCAAAGACAAAGGTTCTTTGTTCTCAGTGTTTACTGCCAGTTTTCACTCCCTACTTGCCCCCCTCTCCTTCGCAAGCACAGAGACAATGAAGCAACATGGACATGGAAATCCATGAGCTATGGACCTCAATCTCCATTTTAACTACTGATTAGAGGTTACACATTGTCCCTGGGCTATACATAGGTTGGTTTTAAATCTCAATTTTGAATACTAGTTAATTTTGTGAAAGGCACTTTCAGATACTCTGTAAAACAGTCACATTAAAATGGAGGTGCAACAGCTGAATTACCTGAGAAGCTGAATATGTGAATATATATAATAGGATTTATTTTATTGTATTTTATTTTTTGCCTTCAGGGTTATCACTGGAGCTCAATGCCTGCACTAGGAATCCATTGCTCTTGGTGGCCATTTTATCCATTTTATTGATCTTGTTATTATTGCTGTTGTTGTTGTTGTTGGATAAGACAAGAGACAGGCTGGGAATATGGATCAACCTGCCAGCACCCATGTCCAGTGGAGAAGAAATTACAGAAGTTACAGAAATGGGGGGGGGGGAGACAGAGAGATAAAAAAATAGATAAACACCTGCGGACCTGCTTCACCCACTTGTGAAGTGACCTCTCCCTGCAGGTGGGGAGCGGGGGGCCCCAACCCACATCCTTATGCCGGTCTTGGCACTTTATGCCATATGCACTTAACCTGCTGTGCTACTGCCTGGTTCCCAGGATGTATTATCATCATCATCATCATCATCATCATCCTCCAGGGTTTTGCTGGGGCTCAGTGCCCGCACTACAAATCCACTGCTCCTGGAGGCCATTTTCCCCATTTTGTTGCCCTTGTTGTTATTATTGCCATTGCTATTGTTGTTGGATAGGGCAGAGAGAAATCGAGAGAGGAGGGAAAGACAGAGAGGGGAGAGAAAAACACCTGCAGACCTGCTTCACCGCCTGTTCAGCGACCTTCCCCTGGAGGTGGGGAGCCCGGGCCTTGTACCAGTCCTTGCACTTTGCCGCTTTATGCCACTTGCACTTAACCCGATGAGCTACCGCCCAGCCCCCATGATTAATTTTTTTAATGAGAGTGAGAGAGATCACCTAGTCATATAATATATGGTACCAGGATTGAATCCAAGGCCTCGGACTTGGGAAGTGTGCATTCTGTTCACTGAACACATATGCTGGGTCTTGCTTTATAATAACTGAATTTAGGTGATTGGGACAAGGCTTGGGTATCTACATTCTCTTTCCTTTTTAGTTAATTGATGGTTTTCAAGTTTATACAATTACAAAGACATAATTCCATACCACATCCACAACCAAAGTTCTGTGTCCCTGTCCCCTACCCAGCCAGCCTAGATGATTTTCATAATTTGATACTTTCCCAAGTTCATGTATTTTAAGTCTCTCTCTTTTCTCCTCCCCTCCCCAACATATATATATCCCATAACTTTTTTTCCTTTTTTCCTTTTTTTTTTTTTTTTTTTCTTCACCAGAGCACTGCTCAGCTCTGGCTTATGGTGGTACTGGGGACTGAACCTGGGACTTTGGAGCCACAAGAATGAGAGTCTGTTTGCATAACCCTTATGCTGTCCATCACTGCTTTCATAACTTCTTTATGCAATTATCTGTGGATGGGAATTTGGGTTGCTTCCATTCCCTAGCTATTATGAATAACACAGCTATAAACACAGAGGTGCATATTTCCTTTTGAATGAGTGTTTTCATGTACTTTGAAAATGTGCCTAGGAGTGGCTGGGAATCTGCATTTTCAAATACTCCTCAGAGTTCATTTTCATTGAAATCACAAGGCAAAGTGGTGCTTTAGGTAATAGCCTGTCTCTAGGCCCTGTCAACTAACTTTGAATATTAATTCAATGGCACTAGTCCAGAAAGCTTTGAAATCATGTGTCACATTTTCACGTTTAAATAAGTACAGATAAAATATTTCTAACTCGCTTTAGTTTCTAACTAATCTTTACATCTTTCATGGAGAAAGAATAAAACCAGTGACTCAGAGAGGAAGCTTAGATTCTATGCTGCATTTTAAAAGTAAATATAGGAATTGAATTTAAGTTTTCTTTATGACTGTAGTGAAATGAAGATTATGTCTACAGTGCTTAAGGGATAAAAGAAAAAAGTAAGGATTGTGAGAACTAATGGTGTGTTATCTAAGTGAAACAGAGTTTTGTTATTTCAACGTATTAAGACATGTTTGACCACAAGATTCAAATGTAAAATATGAAGCTTTAATTCACAGATCATATTACTATGATTGTATCTGCATTTTCAGTGGATAGTTAGGTAACAATGAAAATGAATTATTGCTTTCTGCCAAATATTACTCTTGTAGTGGAGGATTACAATCACACAATTTTCTTCTTTGCACTCTTCTTCTTCTTCTAGCATTTGCCCTTCTTCCGTAGCCAGTCAACAGCGTCAGGTTGAGCCTGGTGTAAAGTTTCGAGACCTCCTTTGAATCTGGAGAGGTGGCAGTCGTTGACTATGTGGGTCATAGTCTGTCTGTAGCCGCAGGGGCAGTTTGGGTCGTCTCTGGCTCCCCAGCGATGGAACATAGCGGCGCACCGGCCATGGCCTGTTCGATAGCGATTGAGGAGGGCCCAATCTTTGCACTCTAATTTGTATCATCTAGTGCAATACACCCTTAGCCCAGAATCAGCAATACAAAGAAATCAAACTACTCCAGAAGACTTTTAAAGTGTTGGGTTGTTTTCTACATTATACTTTACTTAAAACATAGTATCCCAGAACCAAAATACCAAAGGTTACTATTATCGAGAGTCAAATAAAAGGAATAATAAAACATTATTAAAACATATTTTTATTATTAAAGAAAGTATTATTAAAATAACTCCAGAATTTCAACGTAAGCTCACTTTACAACAAAACACCTTGGGGTGGGTGTAGAAAGCATAATGGTTATGCGAGGAGACTCTCACATCTGTGGCTTCAAAGTCCCAAATTCAATCCCCTGCCCCCACTACCAAAAGACAGAGCTGAGCAGTGCTCTGGTAAAAGAAACAAATGAAACACCTTGGATTGTACTGGAGTGGAGTGGGAATATTTTGGTGTTGGGGGGAATGCTGTTCTCTTCTAAGTTCTGTGGATGACCCAGGTAAGTGCAGAGCTGTTATTTCCACACTCAGCCAAGTCAACCCAGTAACAAGAAAGCTCTGAGAGTGGAGTCTACCCAGGGGAGGAAGGTGAAAAGCAAATAGAATCTGTACCTTGTGTTTAGTTACTGTTTCTGAGTATTGAGACAGGCATTTGAGAAATGGCATGAAATGCTCCTCTGATTCTCCAGGACCAAGAGATCAGTGGTAGAGGTGAGCACACACTTGTGGTAATCTCAGGAGGATCTGAGACTTGAGCTGTGTATCTGGATTAAAACAGACATGGAGACCTCACTTCTTCTTCTTCTAGCGTTTGCCCTTCTTCTGTAGCCAGTCAACAGCGTCAGGTTGAAAGCTGTCAGGAGCTGCTTGTTGCTGGCTTTGAAAGTGACTGGAATCCATGTGGATTCAGTCGGCTAGGAAGGATGGTCAGTTTCCCCAATGAATGGGTACTCACGGGATGCACCACGAGAAGGTCATACAATGCAACCCACAGACCTCACTGAAACTGAGTTACATAAACTGTCCAGAGTGCCCAGCCCAGTCTTTGAGTGTTAGAGGAGGTCAACTAGTGTCACAAATAGCCACCATGCTTCATTGGTTTAACACAACAAAAGGCTTATTTCTTGCTCATGTAACACTCTTAACACAAACCCATAGTTTCAACAGTGAAGTTAGTTTTAAATAGAAAACCAGTCAACAAGTTTCTCAGTAATGAAGTCCCCTGGAAATAGTTCCTAGGCTTTGGTTTAAATTCACATGCCAAAGAGAATCCTTAGACTGAAATTAAGACATGTAGGTGGAATCTCTCTTCCAGGCAGGATGTCAGAATCCTCTAGCAGATCCTCAGGTAAGGAATGAAGGAAAGTGGAACATCTGATTTTCATTACAGTGGCCTCCAGATGCTACCCGCTATTGAGCTCACAAATGCCTTCCAAAATGCAAAGGGCCAGGGCCATGCAGGTCAGCCAGGTTTTCAAAGACAATAGGAGAATGAGTCATACTCAGCAAATAGTCACTAGTTGAAATTAACTGCTCCCTAACTCCTGCTTTTTAAAATGAACCATTCAGGTCTTAGACTTGGAACTTGCTAAGAAGATTAGCTATGGTCAAACAGTTCTCTGTTTATAGTTCCTGGAAGACCTATGTTTGCAGCAAGAAACCAGTAAGTGGCACAACATGTTAACTCAAAGCAACTTGTTAAGGATGGTTACCGGGGGCAGGTCTGACTTGTATCTGTTGCTGTTGTCTGCACTTGAAGACTGTCACTAGTGCTATGTTGTGTTTTTTTTTTTAAATTTATTTATAAAACAAAAAATATCCACAATACCATAGGATAAAAGGGTTACAATTCCACACAATTTCCACTACCAGAGTTCCATATCCCATTCTCTCCCTTGAAAGCTTTCCTATTTTTATCCCTTCAAGAGCATGGATCCAGGATCATTATGGGGTGCAGAAGGTGGAAAGTCTGGCTTCTGTAATTTCTTCTCTACTGGACATGGGTGCTGGCAGGTTTATCCATATTCCCAGCCTGTCTCTGTCTTTCCCTAGTGGGGCAGGGCTCTGGAGAGGTGGGGCTACAGGACACATCAGTAAGGTCGGCTTCCCAGGGAAGTCAGGTTGGGTTGGCGTCATGGTAGCATCTAGTGCTATGCTTTTACTGTCCTAAGAACACTGTTTCCCATCCAATAGATGTTACCTACAAATACTCCTTCTTTGCCAGGCAGACATGAGTTTGTAAATTCCACTTTGGTTGGGTCTTTCTTCTGTTCCCCACTCGGGGAAGAATGAGTCAGGTTGGGCACAGTTACTATTTTTTTTTTCCTCCAGGGTCAACACTGGGGCTCAGTGCCTGTACTACAAATCCACTTGCTCCAGAGAAAGATAGACACCAGCAGACCTGCTTCACCTCTTAGCGAAGTGACCCCCTCTGCAGGTGGGGAATCTTTGTGCTTCATACTATGTGTGCTTAACTTGGTGCACCACCGGCCTCTGGATATAGTTACTTTCACCTCACACCAGTGTTGCCCTGACTGAGTGTGACATCGTTTGCTTAAATGGAGACTTCCAGTCTGAGGAGGGCAGCCTTCATGCTGAAGGTGAGGTGATGATTGTCTTCTGGGATTCAGAGGACAATCATGGGCAGTGCCCCTTTCTCCTTGGGCCAAGTTCCTGTTAACTCTGTGATTTCTTTCTTTTTTTAAAAAAATATATATATTTATTCATTTTTATTGTTGGATACAGACAGAGAGAAACTGAGAGGGGTGGGGAAGACAGAGGAGAGAAAGATAGGCACCTGCAGACCTGTTTTACTGCTTGTGAAGCAACCTCCTGCAGGTGGGGAGCCGGGGCCTCGAACAGGGATCCTTATGCCCGTCTGTGCACTTCAGGCCATGTGCACTTAACCCACTGCACTACCACCCGCACCCCACTCCCCACTCTGTGATTTCTAGTGTGGAGTGAAAACTGGACCAAGCAGAACCAAGATCTTCCATTTTTCTGACTGGGAGGCCACTAAGGATGCTTGAGCCACATCAGAGGTTAGAAGTTCTGCCACTGGCTGGGAGTATGGATCGACCTGTCAACGCCCATGTTCAGCGGGGAAGCAATTACAGAAGCCAGACCTTCAACCTTCTGCATCCCACAATGACCTTGGGTCCATACTCCCAGAGGGTTAAAGAATAGGAAAGCTATCAGGGGATGGGATGCAGAGTTCTGATGGTGGGAATTATGTGGAGTTGTACCCCTCTTGTCCTATGGTTTTGTCAATGTTTCCTTTTTATAAATAAATAAATAAGTAAGAAGTTCTGCCACCATGTTTACTCCAATATAGAAACCAGATGCACTGACTCAATAAAGCTGAAACTTAAGTTGAATTTTTAAGAAAGCATTTTACTGAGACCAGCCCACTGACTCGTAATAAGCCTATGAAGCACATAATATTTAACTCTATTTTATGGCTGAGTAAAGGTGAGGTAAAGAGAGGAAAGAAAATTGCTACTAAGTGAAGGGACAGACACTGAAAACCAGATTGTTAGACTGGAAAGTCTGAGCTCACTGCCACTAGTCCATGTTACTGTCTTCCTGGAGGTCTCACACTCCTTTTTACAACTGAGTTTTCAGGCCAGAGTATTTGCCTAAACATCGCACACAGGTATAACTCTTTTGATCATTTCAACTGTTTCAGCCTTAATAATCAGACTTCAGAATTTGCAATACATTTCCTAATCCATGTTGCTTCACTGCATTAAAAAGGAGAAAATTGTAGGCTCTAGCAGAAGGCTGATGGAAAAGGTAGACTGGTCTTATTTACTTATTTTTTTCAAGAGCTCTGCTCAGTTCTGGCTTATGGAGGTGTTGAGATTTCAATTTGGGACCTTTGGTGTCAGAGGCATGAAAGGCTTTTTTTTTTTCCTCCAATAATCATTATGCTATCTTCCCAGTCCAGAGGCTCCTATTAATTAATTAATTGACTAATTAATTAACTTTGTTCAAATAAATAATTATGAAATCTTTCCATAAGTCATGTAATTCAGTGTTGTGGCAAATAGATACAGTTCTTGCTTTCATGAACCTAAAAGCCAATATGGGAGATATAATTGAACAAAGTATAATAAATAAATAAAATTACAAATAAATAGGACAGCTGGATGACGTCTACCAGAAAGTATGAGTATGTATACAGTGACTGAGAAATGAGAATACCTCTGAAGATCTACTCTAGGTATGCTTTCCAGATGATGTGACACTGAGTAAGCGTTAAATAAACAGAAGGATGCACAAGAGGGGAAGAATATTTGAAGATTGTGGGGGTAGATAGCATAATGGTTCTGCAAAGAGACTCTCATGCCTGAAGCTCTAAAGTCCCAGGTTCATTCCCTTGCACCACCATGAGCCAGAGATGAGCAATGCTCTGGAAAAAAAAAAAAAAATGAAAACCTAGGTGAAGGTTTTCCAGAAACCAAGCATATGGTTCTCAGGAGGGAACTGAAGAAAGACAACTGTGGCTCTCACTCAGAAGACTAAGAATTATAGACATTCAGGCAGAGGACAGAGGACACTTCAAGAGTTTGCCAATCACAGTGGCAGTAATGATGTTGATCCCAGGAACCACTGATTTGAGCAGGAAAAATAACATGTTCAAAATTTCATCAGGAAGATTGTTTTGACAGACAAACACAAAGAGAGAATGGAGACAGGCAGATCAGAGACTGCCTCAACTGTCCATGTTCTCACACTTGATAACTTACCATCTCAGAGTGTGAAGTTATCTTTGGAGCTCAAGACTCAAGGAGACATTTCCACATTGACTTGAAATTTGCTTGTGTCAGTGAGGACCTCCTGTAGCCTCTTGAGGTGAGGACAAGTGTAGGACTCCAAGTAGAACTCATAAGAAGGCATTTCACAGTTTTCCTACCCCCCATTCTAATTTAGGATTGATAGTATAGAAGCAGTAGGTCTTATAGAGGGCATGGAGATAACTGGATAATAAAAAATTGAAAGGTTATATAAATAGATGATTGAATATAATAAATATTTATGGTGTCTGTGAGTGAAAGGGAAAAATAAGTCTGTTAAGAAATCCTAAGTGGAATGGGAGGCCATTCTAGAATTTTTTCTTTGGGGGGAAGGGTTGGTCTTTTTCCCAAGAGTGGCTGAGGTCTTCCCATGTAATCTGAAGCGGCTGAGGTCTTCCCATGTAATCTTCCATGTAATCATTTTCCTTTCTCGTTCACATTAGAGTCTGAGGATAGCAGATGACCCTTTAGAGTAATGGGTGCTCACACCTGCTTTGGTGACCTTACTAAGGTCACACAGTCTCACTAGCTAGCAGGAAGGTGGAATGGAGAAATGAAAACCTAATTTAATAAATTAAAAGAAAATTTTTTAAGAGCACAGTTATCCCTTGCTTCTGCTCACACCTCCATAGGAGCTAGAGCTTAATCACAAAGTCCTGGCAGATGGGGACAACTAGCCCATCACTAGAGAAATAGAGAACAGGTGTTGGGGGCAGAATAAATTCTCTCTCTCTCTCTCTTTTTTTTTGCCACCAGGATTATTGCTGGGGCTGGGTGCCTGCATTACAAACCCACTGTTCCTATGGGCCACTTTTCCTTTTTTAATTTCTACTTTTACTTGACAGGACAGAGAAAAATCAAGAGAAGAGGGGAGATAGGAAGAGAGAAAGATAGACACCTGTAGACCTGCTTCACCACTTGTGAAGCGACCCCCCTGCAGGTGGGGAGCTGGGGGATTGAAACTGGATCTTTGTGTGGGTCCTTGTGCTTCATACTATGTGTGCTTAACCTGTTGCACTGCTGCTCAGCACCCCAGAATGAACTCTCACTCACAGAGCTATCAGTAAAATGAGATGTTTACAGAGTTTATTGTCTACTGGGAAGAATAAATATCACACTCTTAACCATACACAGATTATTAAAGGTTGATTTTTATCTCAATAAAGCTATTAAAATGGAACCAGAAAAGACCTAGAATGGCCAAAACAGTCTTGAGAAAAAAGAACAGAACCAGAGGCATCACACTCCCAGATCTCAAACTGTATTATAGGGTCATTGTCATCAAAACTGCTTGGTACTGGAACATGAATAGACACACTGACCAGTGGAATAGAGTTGAGAGCCCAGAAATGAGGCCCCACACCTATGGACATCTAATCTTTGACAAAGGGGCCCAGACTATTACATGGGGAAAGCAGAGTCTCTTCAACAAATGGTGTTGGAAACAATGGGTTGAAACATGCAGAAGAATGAAACTGAACCACTGTGTTTCACCAAATACAAAAGTAAATTCCAAGTGGATCAAGGACTTGGATGTTAGACCACAAACTATCAAATACTTAGAGGAAAATATTGGCAGAACTCTTTTCCGCATAAATTTTAAAGACATTTTCAATGAAACGAATCCAATTACAAAGAAGACTAAGGCAAGTACAAATCTATGGGACTACATCAAATTAAAAAGCTTCTTCACAGCAAAAGAAACCACTACCCAAACCAAGAGATCCCTCACAGAATGGGAGAAGATCTTTACATGCCATACATCAGATAAGAGTTTAATAATCAACATATATAAAGAGCTTGCCAAACTCAACAACAAGACAACAAATAACCCCATCCAAAAATGGGGGGGAGGACTTGGACAGAATATTGACCACAGAAGAGATCCAAAAGGCTGAGAAACACATGAAAAAATGCTCCAAGTCTCTGATTGTCAGAGAAATGCAAATAAAGACAACAATGAGATACCACTTCACTCCTGTGAGAATGTCATACATCAGAAAAGGGAACAGCAGCAAATGCTGGAGAGGGTGTGGGGTCAAAGGAACCCTCCTGCACTGCTGGTGGGAATGTCAATTGGTCCAAACTCTGTGGAGAACAGTCTGGAGAACTCTCAGAAGGCTAGAAATGGACCTAACCAAGATCCTGCAATTCCTCTCCTGGGGATATATCCTAAGGAACCCAACACATCCATCCAAAAAGATCTGTGTACACATATGTTCTTGGCAGCACAATTTGTAATAGCCAAAACCTGGAATCAACCCAGGTGTCCAACAACAGATGAGTGGCTGAGCAAGTTGTGGTATATATACACAATGGAATACTACTCAGCTGTAAAAAATGGTGACTTCACCGTTTTCAGCCGATCTTGGATGGACCTTGAAAATATCATGTTGAGTGAAATAAGTCAGAAACAGAAGGATGAATATGGGATGATCTCACTCTCAGGCAGAAGTTGAAAAACAGGATCAGAAAAGAAAACACAAGTAGAACCTGAAATGGAATTGGCATATCGTACCAAAGTAAAAGACTCTGGGGTGGGTGGGGAGAATACAGGTCCATGAAGGATGATAAATGTCATAGTGGGATTGTATTGTTAAATGGGGAACTGGAAAATGTTATGCATGTACAAACTATTGTATTTACTGTTGAATGTAAAACATTAATTCCCCAATAAAGAAAAAAAAGTTTAAAAAAAGGCTATTAAAAAATGCAAAGAAATGTTGGCCACATTTATCCTCCACCCCTAGTTCAGTAGAAATTATAAATATTCACATTCAAGAAGTCATTAAAAACCAAGAAGAATACTGAGAAAGTCATACCAAGGGAAATCCATGTAAATACATGTGGAAATACACCACTTGGACCATCATCAAGGAACGATTTGTTTCAACTCTGGGAGGCTGTTAGCAAGAGTCTTTATAGCGCTCTCTCTCTCTCTCTCTCTCTCTCTTTTTTGTTCTTTTAATATTTATAGCTCTTAACCCCTTCTGAGCTGAAGATTACAGACTTTCCCTGAGCAAAGGGAAAAGGCCATGCCTTTCAGCTTAGACCCACAATCCGCGACTAATGTAGGCAGAGGTCCAGAGCACCCTCCCAGGCCAGCTGGGACCCTTGCTCCTTCAGTACAGCCTGTGTCTCTTTTGCCCACTTTCTACCTATAACCTGTCTTCTTTTCTTCAATGTCTGGAAAAAACAATTCAGTTGCTGTATATATTTAAATATATATACATATTTATTATTATTATTTAAAGATTTTATTTATTTATGAGAAAGACAGGAGGAAAGATAAAGAAACAGACATCACTTTGGCACATGTGTTGCCGGGGATCAAACTCCGGTCCTCATGCTTGAGAGTCCAAAGCTTTACCACTGTGCCACCTCCCGGACCACATATTTATTATTTTTTAACTTGATAGCATAGAGAAATTGAGAAGAGGGGAAGAGGAGATAGATAGATAGAGAGATAGAGAGAGACAAAGAGAGACACCTGCAACCCAGCTTCAGCACTCATGAAGCTTCCCCTTGCAAGTGGGGACCTGGGACCAGAACCTGGGTCTGGGAATGTGTTAACATGTACGCTCAACCAGATGTGCCACTATCTGGACCTGCTGGATACAATTTTTCCAGTGTTCTAATACTCTGGGGGTGGAGGAATGATGGTGGTGGTGATGGTTTCTGGTACTAGTTATTCCATCATGTTTGTAAGTGGAAAGTATCTGTGATAAATTAAAAATGGTCATAAATTCTAGGAAGGAATTCTCTACCATTGACTCTGTCTTGACCTCAGCTTTGTTTGGTTTAAAATGTGGCAGAAGTAATAGCCTTGGATTTTCCAGCCTAGATCTTGAAATTCCTCAGAGCTTCGACTTGAATTTCCTGAATCTTTGCTCAGGGGAAGGCAGGTACCAGGTAAGAAGTTTTACTATAGTGAGAACGCTACACTGACAGATAACTCGTTTGTACTCTGGTTGACAATTTCACTATGTCTGTTCTCTATTCATTCTCACCAAGCACCAGGCATATGGATAAATTTGTCTTGGAAATTCTAGACCAGTTGATCTAGATATGCATTACAGGGTACCCTCATTTGATAAAAATAGGAGGAATAGGAAATTCACTCAATTGAGACCTGCTCGATTCCCTGACTCATGAAACTGTAATGTATCATTGAATTGTGTTTCTCCACATGGGACACAGTTTGCTATGTAGCATCATATTTGGTTTTCATGTGCCTTTTAGAGGAAAAGCACGCATCTTTTAGGATGGCAGTGACCATTAAAGATACAACTTTGGGCTGGTGAGGAAGCATAATGGTTATGGAAAAAGACTTTCATCCATGAGGCTCTGAGGCTCCAGGTTCAATCTCTAGCACTACCATCAGCCAGAGCTGAGTTTTGCTCTCTCTCTCTCTCTCTCTGTATCTTTCCCTATGTATTTCTCTCATTAAATAAAATGTTACAAAAAATACAGCTTTACCTCTATACTTTGATTCTAAATGTCAAGTATTCTTCCAGATTCATAACCTGAGAAATATTATTCTGTGCCAACACTGAGGAAAACACACACACACACACACACACGAGCTGGCTGCTTAGTAGATGTTACTGTGGTTTGCAAACTGACTTCTTTGTACTATGTGTGCTTAACCAGGTGTTCCACCATCCGGCCCCTGCAATCTGACTTCTTCCCAATAGCTTTTCAAAGAAAATTTTTATGTATTCATTAAAAAAAATGGTAGGTGGTTGTATTGTTATATGGAAAACTGAGAAATGTTCATGCATGTACAAACTATTGTATTCACTGTCAAATGTCAAATGTTAAATGTCATTAATTCCCCAATAAAGGAAAAAACATGGTAACTGCAGTTCACAGAATGTTAAGGGGTTTTGTTTGTTTTTGCCATTGTCTCCAAGGCTTAGGTTCTCTCTTGTTTTAAATTTAATTTATTGGTTAGGGATAGAGAGAAATCAAAAGGGGAGGAGGAGATAGGGAGAGAGACAAAGAGAGACCCCTGCAGCATTGCTTCACCACTCATGAAGCTTTCCCCTGCAGATGGGGACCAGGGGCTTGAACCCAGGTCCCTGCACTTTGTAAGTGTGTTCAACTAGGCGCATCACTGCCTGGCCCCTAGACTCCTTTTTGACCACTCTCAACTGTTGTGAAGTCTTTGGTTATGTTTCTAATGTTCACCGGCTGCAGTGTCACTCCTGGCCACACTGCACATTCCTGAGTACTTACTCCACAAGGAAGGATGAGAGATCTATGGCTGCAGACTGTTTATGCAGGTGAACTCACTCCCCAGCAGACCCTGGTCTCCTGGAACTATTTCCTGACATTATACACACCCAACTCACCATGTTTCAGATACTCAAAGGAGTCCAATGGAAACCAAGTCCTCACTGGTGATTTTTTGCTTACAAAACAGATTCCCTCTGGTACTTTTCTCCTGTTTGGGTTTTAGGATTTTTTCCCCTTCCTTTCTTCCCTTCTTCCTTTCTCCTTCCCTCCCTCCCTCCCTCCCTCCCTCCCTCCCTTCCTTCCTCCCTCCCTCCCTCCCTCTCTCCCTCCTTTCCAGCCTTCCTTCCTTCCTTCCTTCCTTCCTTCCTTCCTTCCTTCCTTCCTTCCTTCCTTCTTTTCTCTCTATTTCTCCCTTTATTTTTATTTTTATTTTTTTGCCTCCAGAGTTATTGCTGGGGCTCAGTGCCTGCACCACAAATCCACTGCAGCTGTAGACCACTTCATTCCCTTTTGTTGCCCTTGTTGTTTTATCATTGTTGTGGTTATTATTATTGTTGTTGGAAAGGACAGAGAGAAATGGAGAGAGGAGGAGAAGACAGAGAGGGGGAGAGAAAGATAGACACCTGTAGACACCACTTCAACACTTGTGAGCAACCCTGCTGCAGGTGGGGAGCCAGGGGCACGAACCGGGATTTTTACACCGGTCCTTGAGCTTTGTGCTATGTGCGCTTAACCTGCTGCACTACCGCCCAACCCCTCTCCCTTTATTTAAAAAAAAAAATTAGTAGTTATTAAACTTGATAGGACAGAGAGAAGTTTAGAGGGAAGGGGGAGATAGCAGGGGAGAGAGAGAGAGAGAGACAGAGAGACAGAGAGACAGAGAGAGAGAGGGAGGAAGAGTAAGAGAGAGACCTGCTTCATGGCTTGTGAAGCTTCTCTCCTGCAATTGGGGACTGGGGCCTTGAACCCTGGTCTGCACATGGTAATGTGTGTGTTCAACCAGGTGCACCACCACTTGCCCCCCTTCCCTCCCTCCCTCCCTCCATTCCTTCTTTCCTTCCTTCCTTCCTTTCTCTCTTTTTCATCAACTCTTACTTCCCCTCAATTTCCCATTCCTTTTGTCTCTTTCTTAAATTTCTGGTCAGATTATGGTACAATTTTATGTATTTATTTATTTATTTATTTTGACATGATGATGTTTTATAAATATAATTAATTTTGTTGTGGGATTAGGCAGAGGGATTTGCAAAAAAGATTGGAAGGTGCTTGTGTTTTATTTGTCTCAGCTTCATCTTTGTTTCTGTCTATATAGTGCCTTTCATGTTTTTTTGGCTTCCCCACAAGAACATTGGTGTGGGCTACCCTTTCCAGCTCTCTCTGTTTTTGTTTCCTATACTAACTATCTTCTTGGAGCTGCACCTTGGTTCCAGACATTCTGAGTAAAGCTGACAGTCAGTGACCTGCCCATGTCCCCAGCCTGAAGACCTCCTTCCTCAGCTCATTGTGGTGGTGAAGGCTGCCTCCAGAGTGGACCGTGGCCTCACTTTCTCTCACTCTCAGTGCCAGTTGTACAGGCCTTCTTTCAGTGCGTTGAGGTGAAACCCATGAGCAATTTTAGTCCACAGCCTTTTTCTGTGCCTTTCTCAATGTCTGGAGCAGTTCTTTCTTCTACACTAATTCTCCAGTTTACTGTTTGATATCTCTAGCTCTCTGTTCAAAAGTCACATCTTCAAAAAGGTCTTCCCTGACTTCTACATAACCTAAGCCACAAAGCACATTGGGGAAAGATCTTTTTTTTTTTTTTTTACATTCCCCCCCAGATTCCCATTTAACAATACAACCCCCACTATGTCATTCATCATCTTTCATGGACCTGTATTCTCCCCACCCACCCACCCACCCCAGAGTCTTTTACTTTGGTGCAATACTCCAATTCCATTTCAGGTTCGACTTGTGTGGGAAAGATCTTTATATATGTATGCATGTCCTTCATAAACTAGTTATAGGTCATATGTTGTGCATCATAAGTTGATCATTGGGCTGGGGAAATACCTCAAGTTAAAGCACTTGTTAGTAAGTATATTTGAAGGCCTAGAGGTCCCAGGTTCGATCCCTGGCAGCACCATAAGCCAGGGCTGAGCACTGATCTGGTACCTCTCCTCCCTCACTAAAACAAAGAAACAAATATTTAAAAAATAATTTGATAACTGCATTTCCTTCTTCTTCTTCTTCCTCTTCTTCCTCTTCTTCTTCTTCTTCTTCCTCCTCTCCTTCTTCTTCTTTTTCTTCTTCTTTTTTTTTTGCCTCCAGGGTTATCGCTGGAGCTCGGTGCCTGCACTACAAATCCACTGCTTCTGGAGGCTATTTTTTCCCCTTTTGTTGACGTTGTTGTTTAACATTGTTGTTATTATTATTGTTGTTGTTGTTGCTGTCATTGTTGGATAGGACAGAGAGAAATCTAGAGAGGAGGGGAAGACAAAGAAGGGGAGAGAAAGATAGATACCTATAGACCTGTTTCACCACTTGCAAGGTGACCGCCCTATAGGTGGGGAGCTGGGGCCTAGAACCGGGATTCATACTCCAGTCCTTGAGCTTTGCCCCATGTGCACTTAACCTGCTTCGCACCACCCAGCCCACTGCATTTCCTTCTTAAGATGACTAGACTCACAGTCAAACTTCCCTGGATAATGTTTGCTCTATTCTTTGCGTTCTCAGCTATTAGCTTTGTGTCTATATAGATTGTAGAGTGAATAGCTAGTGTCATGAATGTTTGCTTATAATGTTTGAATGAGGACATTAAAATGATGAATAAGACTGTTGTTAGTTTCATGAATTTCTGATATTAGCAATATTATAGCATGAATATTTCTGTTTATAGTCTAGTACCAAATGCATAGAGTTATATATTGATAGCTTATAACAACTTACACTAAAAATAGATGGTGCCAGTTTTAACATGGACTTATAGACTTCTTAAATCGTATTCTACAACCCTACTAAGATTGTATTTAACATCCTCCACTCATTTTATGTCAGTGAATCACTCTTTATAAAAACATTGTGACAAGACACTTGTTTCCATTTCCTGGGCTTCATTAACAACATATAACATCAGTGTAAGTCATGGCTCTTTAGGCAACAAGCATCTGGCTACATTAAGTCAACTAATATTGATTCAATAGAATCCATGAACTTGAATTAATCTGAATTTGCTTCATAAATATGTAGACTAGGATAACATTCTTCCCATGTTATAGATACAACGTGGTATAAGGATACATCTACTGTGTGCATGAGAGAGAGATAAAGAGAGTGAGGGGAGAGGAAGATCAGGTTTATAGCTATGGCCCGGTGCCTGCATTAGGACTCCATTGCTCCTGGTGGTTCCTTCCTTCCTGCCTTCCTTTATTCCTTCCTGCCTTCCTTTTTCCTTCCTTCCTTCCTTCCCTCCTTCTTTCCTTGCTTCCTTCCCTCCCTCCTTCCTTCCTTCCTTCCTTTTTTTCTTTCTTTCTTTCTTTCTTCCTGATAGAGACAGGAAGAAAGAGAGAGAGAGAGAGAGAGAGAGAGATAAGGAGAAACACCTGTTCTACCACTCATGAAGCTTCCTACCCAAGAGTGGGAATCAGGGGCTTGAATCTGGGTCCTCACACATGACAACATGTGCACTGTACCAGGTTACAGTTAACTAATTTTATTTTATTTTTAAGATTTTTATATTTTAATTTATTGAATAGAGACAGAGAGAAGTTGAGAAGGGAGGGGGAGACAGAAAGGGAGAGACATCTGCAGCCCTGCTTCACCACTCATGAAGCTTTCCCCTGCAAGTGAGGACTAGGGGTTTGAACTGGGGTTCTTGTGTACTGTAATGCGTGTGCTTAACCAGGTGCACTACTGCCTGTCCCCTTGTTAACTGATTTTAAAATCCTGAAAATTCTGTTTTTTTTTTAATTAGGGCTTTTAGTAGAAAAATATGCCAAGTTGGAACCCAACACACCCATCCAAAAAGATCTGTGTACACATATGTTCTTGGCAGCACAATTTGTAATAGCCAAAACTTGGAAGCAACCCAGGTGTCCAACAACAGATGAGTGGCTGAGCAAGTTGTGGTATATATATATATATATATATATATATATACAATGGAATATTACTCAGCTATAAAAAATGGTGACTTCACTGTTTTCAGCCGGTCTTGGATGGACCTTGAAAAATTCATGTTAAGTGAAATAAGTCAGAAACAGAAGGATGAATATGGGATGATCTCACTCTCAGGCAGAAGTTAAAAAACAAGATCAGAAGAGAAAACACAAGTAGAATCTGAACTGGATTGGGCATATTGCACCAAAGTAAAAGACTCTGGGGTGGGGGGTGGGTGGGGAGAATACAGATCCAAGAAGGATGACAGAGGACCTAGTAGGGGTTGTATTGTTATATAGAAAACTGGGAAATGTTATGCATGTACAAACTATTGTATTTACTGTTGAATGTAAAACATTAATTCCCCAATAAAGAAATAAAAAAAAGATTCTCTCTGCCACTGTCAGTACACAGCTTCCGTGTTGCCAAAAAAAAAAAAAAAAAAAAAAGAAAAAAGAAAAATATGCCAAGTCAGTTTTGTTTAATTTCAGCCTCAAATTCATTGAGTAAATCACTCTGTGTCTTAGCTCTTCCATACAGTTCTGGCTTACATTTTAAATTATTAATAGGACCCTCTTTTAGTCCCAAATATGTCTTAGTTCAAAGGAGAAACTATATAATCCCTTATTCCTCACTGGGAGTATTAGAAAAATGGGTAAATCCCCAGGACGAATACCTTTACCTATCACAGAGCTGGCCTAATGTGGCACCTGTCACTTGTCACTGTTATAGCCTTGAGAACTAATCCATAGTTTGGTCCTGAGGAGACTATTGCCAGCACTGCCCAACGTTCATGAACTGAGGAGGAAGCCTCCATCACTGCCTCCACTTCTGACACCATTTATATCATCAACAAGTAAATTTACTGGACAGATCTTATTTTCCCATATTGTAGACAACTCTATTTATAAAGAGTCTGGAAAGACATAGTTTGCTTGTGTGTGTGTGGTTTCTACTTGGGGAATAAAAAATTCACAAGAAGAAACAGTCAAAGGTACGAAAAAAAAACTTTTAAATTATCTTTACTTATTTCTTGGATAGAAATAGAGCGAAATTGAGAGGGGGAGAGAGAGGCTGAGAGACAGAGAGAGACCTGTGCCACCACCTGGCCCCCAGCTTTTAAACCATTTTGAGCAGTCACAAAAGACAGAAACCTACTACTGTTTACTCTGTAGCTGGATTTGAATCCACTTTCCAGATTTATGATAAAAACAGCAACAAAAATGATGTTTCTTTCTAACAAGATGCCAGTCTCTCAGACAAAGCAAAAAGCCCCACTCTCTCTTCAGATGAGGAGCCTCTTAGACTCTTTATTTAGTACAATCTTTTCTAGGTCTAACATATGTAATGATGATTATGTTTATTCATAATTCTGCCTCGAAAATTTTAAACATGTGTACCAAACTATAAAGCAAATAGCACAAAAATATGAGACAAAGTAAAGGTAACATGGAAAGTCAATTATATTCTTGGGACTGGGTGGTGGTGCACCTGGTTGAGCATATGTTACAATGTGCAGAGAGCCAGGTTTGAGCCCCCAGTCCCCACCTGCAGGGGGGAAAGCTTTGAGAGTGGTGAATCAGGGCTACAGGTATCTCTCTCTCTATCTCCCCCTTCCCCCTTGATTTCTGGCTGTCCTGTCCAGTAAACAAAGATAATAAAAAATTGTTTTAAAAAAACTTTAAAAAAGGTCAATTATAGTGGTCCGGGAGGTGGTGCAGTGATAGGGCTTTCGACCCTCAAGCATGAGGTCCTGAGTTCGATCCCCAGCAGCACATGTGCCAGAGCGATGTCTGGTTCTTTCTCTCTCCTCCTGTCTTTCTCATTAATAAATACATAAATAAAATCTTATAAAAATTTAATTATATTCTTTGCAAATCATAGTTAGTTGATGCTTATGAATAACTATTCCACTTATCTTCAGATTCATATTGATTCAGTTAACTAGAGTACTTTATCTAACTCAAACTTCCACTCCTTGGTGATTTGTGGTGGTTCTTTCTGTCTGAATGTGTGCTCCACTGACAAACACTAATTGATATAGAAATACTAAGACATCCCTATAGGGATCCTTGTGTTAAAGAAATATTCTTCTGCTTTCCTTGCTTAGCAGTAATTATTCCTTTTTAATCATGTTCAATCTCCCAGTCAACATGTCAACCCCTCGTCTGTTTTGCCAAGTGGTTTGAGACACTGTTCTGTCTCTTAGTGGAACTGTTCCTCTCTTGAGTATGAATACTCTTATGCCAGTGCTGTTGAAAGTGACATGGATGTGAACTAAAATGTATATTATTGTGTGAATTAAAATGTACATTATCGTGTGAGCTAAAATGTATATTATCAAGACACTAAGGGAATAGTGAGAAGTGCTACTCCTATTTTACTGATTTCTTTCCCAAACTCATATGCTGAGTCATGGCTGAACTAACACTATATATTGATTGTTATTTTATAGCATATTCTATTATTTATTTTTTTTTATAATAGACCACCCCAACTTTGTAGGATATTTTCCAAAATAACACTTTAGCAATTTCTTTTACTGTGTTACAAAGCCAACTGCTTCTGGTTGGGTACCTTAGTACATCAATCTGATATCCTAATAATTTTGACAGAAATTAATCTCTGTGATCAGAAGCAATGTTATATGTATCAAAGTGACAGAAAATGAAGCATTGGGTTAGTTTACTGATGTGTTGCTGGCAACAACCTGGTAGACAAAGTAGGTAAATCATGCCTAGAATGTATCAGCTTCAAAGAAGAGAGATTCCAGTACTCACTGTGTTGGTAAAGGTTTTTTGCAATGAACTTGGCATTAGGTATTTGGTTATTCCTTTTGAGACATGCTACCACATTTCAGGACTCATACAGTTTTTAATTTTTTTTTATTATCTTTATTTGATAGAGATATCCAGATATTGAGAGGGAAGGAGGAGATAGAGAAGAAGAGATACCTACAGACCTGCTTCACCACTTGTGAAGCTTTCCCCTTGCAGGTAGGGTCTGGGGGCTTGAACTCAGGTCCTTGTGCATTGTAACATGTGCACTCAACCAGGTGTGCCACCACTCACCCTGTCCCAGGACTCATATTTTGTCATGGTTGCTTTCTTCTTAAAATATTTTGTATTTTTTTTAATGAGAGATAGATAGGTAGAGAGAGAGAGAGAGAGAGAGAGAGAGAACATGACCAGAATATTGCTGACAATAAGCTCTGGCTTAAGGTAGTACTAGGCATTGAACCTGAGATTTTGCAACCTCAGGCATGAAAATCTTTAGTATAACCATTAGGCTATCTCCCTAGCCCCATGGTTGCTCTTAAGACTGGGCACTCAGAAATAAGATGTAGACATCTTGGGGAGCGAAAGTCTATATAGGTCATTCAGATTGTGCATAAACAGTCTTTGAAGTCACAATCACTCTTTTTTTTTTCCATAAGAAAAATCCAGTAATGACTGGGTAACTGTGGAAAGAGCAACAAATTCACAGGGCAGGTCATTTGTTTACATATTTGAGAGCCTGCTACCTAGAGCCAGGTATTTTGAATATTTACACAGTTCACAAAAGCTCTCAAATGTGAGATGTAGTTTAAAAGTCTGGATTGGCCATTGATCAAAACATTTTTTTCATCACCAGTCTTCCATTCTTATTCCTTCCAAATTCCTGAGTATCAAACTTACTAGCTATTGCCTATAAATTAATGTAGACCTGTGACTTGTCTCCCATTCCAGATAAATGGGCCTTGAGTTGTACTGTTAGAGGTTATACTGAGTGTGAAGTTAGCTTCAATATTGACTGACTCATCAGCATTGAATGGGGTTGTTACCATGGAGCAGTCAACTTCTGTACATGGGATGATTGCTCTCCATCAACAGGACAAAGAAATACTGCTATAGAATGTAGACTAGAACAGTACTTCTGTAACACAGGAATTCCTACAAGGGGTTTCTTTGTATTGTCACATTCCCCCCTGCCAAAAAAAAAAAAAAAAAAAGCTGACACCACACTGGCATATTTTTCTTTTCAGTCATCTAGACACAGGGGTTTCTTGGTGAGGCTGGAGGTGTGGCTTCAGAAAACAATGGAGGCAGGACAGGGAATGATGCCCCTGAGAACATGAGTCACTTGCTCTTGCAACTTGTGTTTCCAGGACTTATTTGAGCCTGTTCAGACAGAAGTGATTTCCCAGGAGAATGGGAAGATGGGAGGATGGTTGAGGATTTGACTTTCTGCTTAGGTAGACTATTTAAGTCACAGTTTGTGGAAGTGCGAGAGGGGAGTACTTTTATTTTCATAGCCACTCTCAAAAGTTCTGTCTCTTCCAGGGTTCAGTAGCAAGTGAAGGGGTTCTCAAAAGGAGAATGCTATATTTATTTCCTGAAAAAGATATTTTGAAATAGGAGAGTTTGCTCCCTAGTCTAGATCTCCTAGACAGGCTTCTATTGTTTCATGCCACAGTGGAAGCTGGATGGCTTTTAGAAGAGTGAAATATGAAAAGGATTGAGCAGGCATTGCTTCCCTTTCTTTTTCATTTTTATCTGTTTATTTTATGGTGGCAGGGCCTTGTTCATACATGATTACACCTGGGCTGAGGTTTCCATTTTGGACATAAATATACTAGCTAGGTGGGTGAGGTATGAGGAGAGAGAGAGAGAGAGAGAATATGCACATGTATGTAGTGGACCATGTCATGATCTATGGAGCTTGCCTTGCTAATGTGGTGATGTCATGTGTTGCCAGGAATTGAACCAGGGCCTTCCAGAGCCTCAAGTATGTGAGCTCTCTGCTCTAATGCTGAATTGGCTTTTACAGAGGGAAGCTAGCTATGGAGAATGACATCTGTCCATTTCTACCACACTCTGAAATTTTATTCTAGGAGTCAAGGGATTATATGGGGATTTTGCCAAGTGCTAAGTATGTCTATTTCAATTTAGGTTTGAGAATGAGGAAAATTGCAAGGTGGTTTTTTTTTAATTATTTATTTACTTGATAGAGACAGAGAGAAATTGAGGAGGGGGAGATAGAGAGGGAAAGAGACAGAGAGACACCTGCAGCCCTGCTTCACCAGTCGTGACACTTTCCCTCAGCAGGTGGGGACCAGGGGCATGGGTCTTTGCACACTGTAATGTGTGTGTGTTCTTAACCAGGTGTGCCATTGCCTGCCCCCCTCTTTATTTTTCAAAAAGCACTGAGCCCACTCTAAGACTAAGTAGATCTTCAGAATTCACCTGTCACCTTGTCTCCACCTGGTCCTACCAGGTCCCCATTTGTATTATGACCTGTAGGCCATAATGAAAGGCTGGCTTCCTGTGGATTAACCAGTTCTGTGCTAGTGCTCAGTTACCCCTCCCCACCCCAAGTGTTTTCCTTTTCTACGAGTGCAGTTATCTCAAAATGACTTAGCGGGGGTCAGGCAATAGTGCAGCAGGTTAAACACACATGGTGCGAAGCGCAAGAATCAGCATAAGGATCCTGGTTCGAGCCCCCAACTCCCTATCTGCAGGAGAGTCGCTTCACAAACGGTGAAGCAGGTCTTCAGGTGTCTGTCTTTCTCTCCCCCTCTCTGTCTTCCCCTCCTCTCTCCATTTCTCTGTCCTATCCAACAACGATAACAGCAATAATAACTACAACAATAAAACAAGGGCAACAAAAGGGAATAAATAAATAAATATTTTTTAAAAATCGAGGGCAACAAAAGGGGAAAAAAATAGCCTCTAGGAGCAGTGGATTTGTGGTGCAGGCCCCAGCAATAACCCTGGAGGCAAACAAAAACAAAAACCAAACAAACAAACAAAAACTTAAGCTCCCACTAATAAAGGCCTGAATAAAAATATACACTTGAGGCCTGCAGAATAACCCAGTGGGACGGTGTCTGCTTTGACATGCTTGTGAGTCAGATTCAAGCCTGGCCCCTGGTTGCATGAAAAAGTTGTAGTTAACGATACTGAAAGCCTTCCCTTCCATTAAGATATTTGTCTAATGCTGGAGAGTCCCCTCTCAAGGCTGCTTTAGCAGCACACCACATGTTTGCCTTGTCATCATGTGTGTGACCCAGGTATGTGTTCCAGTAGGCCAGTCTGTCACACCAAGCTATCCCCCTGGTCCTTGTCTGCATTATTTTGAGGATCACAGTATATGTGTGCGAGAGCAGTTTACACATTACAAATATCCACCTATATTTTCATTTGCTCAAATCTTTTCATAATGTCAAACAGCTTGTTATTTTATTTATTTATTGGATATATATAGAGAGAAATTGAGAGGGGAGAGGGAGATAGAGAGGAGGGAGAGAAAGAGAGATATCAGCAGTACTACTTCACTGTTCATGAAGCTTGCCCCCTACAGGGGCTTGAATCCAGATACCTGTGTATGGCAGTGACTATTTGTTCATGCTCATCTAGGGAACACCATGAATGAATCCAGGTTTCAGTGAACTAATTGAACACAATCTTAAAGGCTAACTACTTGGCTAAGCTTGTTGTCTCTCCAGGTTGCAAGAAGTGTGCTTATATCAATAACTCAGTCTGCTCTTACCGAATGTTTCTCCTTCCCTGGTCCAAGTAGTGTCAGTTACTTAACGCTGGCTATGCCAAACACAGTGCTTAGCATTAAAATGTGCTGTTGTTAAACGTGTGCATTCTCAATGTCTGGGATTGAGAAAGAAAACAATGGAGATAGCTTGTCTTTGTTCTGTTAGTGTCTGAGGCCTCAGATAGAGAGATTTGAATGCTGAGGTGTGCTAGGAAATTGGGTGAATGTCTGCTTACTCATGCTAGCTTCCCTCAGGACCTCAGTGTATGGCTTCTTCCTGTGGCTGTTGGGACTTTCAAATAAGATGGACTCTGGACTCTTAAGAGTAAAGATAGCATAATGGTTATGCAATGAGACTCTCATGCCTGTGGCTTTGAAGTCCCAGGTTCAATCCCACCACACCACCATAAGCCAGAGCGGATAAATGCTTTAGTTAAAAAAAAGAAAATGAGAGAAAAGGGAGAAAGAGAGAATAAATACCCCAAGGAGAGCAAGGTAGAAACCATTGCCTTTCTGGACCTGGAGTGAGGAGTCATCTAACTTCACTTTACCAGTCACCAGCCCACTCACATTTACTTATATGCATAAGGAAGGAACTAAAGACCTCAACTCTTGATGTAAGAAGAGTATCCAAAAAGAGCACAAGGGTTGGAAGATGTCTGCCACTATCAGAAAGTCCATATACCACATGCAACTCTAAGTCCATTTCCACCGATATCCCTCGGGTCTGGGGTGCTATGAGCTAAATCAAATGTCACTCCCTTGTTGTGCATACATGTCTACATTTGTTTGTGTGTGATTTTTCTTTCCTGATTTGATTTTGTGAGAGACTTCTGGAAATTTCTAACTATAAGCCTGTAGGCAATGAAGATTCTGAGGGGAGGGGAACAAAGAGAAATGGATTTCCTTACAAAGAAATTGCCTCTGCCTAGGCCATTACAATGGCCTATGGAAGGCAGGAACAGTCTTACTCCACAGATCAGGAATTGCTGCTTTAGCAGGCGTGGGGAGGCTCAGTGAGATGAGGGAATCTGCAGTGGCATGAGTCAGCAGGCTCCTCCTGTATGTCCCATTCTTCTTATTAGGGCTATGGGAAGTGACGTTACTTTCTCTAAACAATACCTTCATTTTCATGCGAGAGGAACAACAAAACCTGTGAGACCTGCAGATATAGTTTAATGATCAAGACATAGGATGTATTTTCAGTTACAAGAACACAGGAATACAAAAAGGTAAAGGAGAAGGAGGAGGAAGAGAGGAAGGGGAAAAGGAAACAATGTCTTTTTTTTTCCTCTTCCAGAGCACTGCTCTGCTATGGCTTATGGTTGTGGGAAGGTGGGATAGGGGTGAAGGTGGAGGACATTTGGTGCCTCAGGCATGAAAGTCTTTTGCGGGAGTCTGGCGGTAGCACAGTGGGTTAAGCGCACATGGCGCAAAGCTCAAGAACCGGCATAAGGATTCGGGTTCCAGACCCCGGCTCCCCACCTGCAGGGGAGTTGCTTCACAGGCAGTGAAGCAGGTCTGCAGGTGTCTGTCTTTCTCTCCCCCTCTTTGTCTTCCTCTCCTCTCTTCATTTCTCTCTGTCCTATCCAACAATGATGACAGCAGTAAAAACAACAATAATAACTACAACAAGGATAAGACAACCAGGGCAACAAAAGGGGAAAAAAAAGCCTCCAGGAGCAGTGGATTCATGGTGCAGGCACTGAACCCCAGCAACAACCCTGGAGGGAACAAAAAAAGAAAGAAAGAAAAAGAAAGTCTTTTGCATAGCTATTATGCTATCTCCCTAGTCCATAAGGTATTTAAAAAATTTTTTTTTTGCCTTCAGGGTTATGGCTGGGGCTCGGTGCCAGCACTAGGAATCCACTGCTCCTGGAGGCTATTTCCCCCCTTTGTTGCCCTTGTTGTTTATTATTGTTATTAGAATTGCTGTCATTGTTGTTGGATAGGCCAGAGAGATCAAGTGAGGAGGGGAAGAAGACAGATAAGGGGAGAGAAAGATAGACACCTGCAGTTGTTGGATAGGATAGAGAGAAATCAAGAGAGGAGGGGAAGACAGAGAAGGGGAGAGAAAGACACCTGCAGACCTGCTTCACCGCTTGTGAAGTGACCAATCCCTGCAGGTGGGGAGCCTGTCCTTCGGCTTTGTGCTAAGTATGCTTAACCTGCTGCACTACCATCCGGCCCCCAGGCATTCTTTTTTAAAGGCATTATGTATCAATAGTTCTGATACCTTAACTTGTTCATGTTTACATTAGAGTTCTTCAGAAAAGCAAAAACAATAGGCATGTGTGTATGACTATATGTTTATATTAGCTTGTCAGAGAAGTCATGACATATTTTCACATAGAAAAACATGTCATGAGGGTCGGGCGGTAGTGTAGTGGGTTAAGCGCACGTGGTGCAAAGCGCAAGGACTGGCATAGGGATCCTGGTTCAAGCCCCTGACTCCCCACTTGCAGGGGAGTCGCTTCACAGGCGGTAAAGTAGGTCTGCAGGTGTCTGTCTTTCTCTCTCCCTCTGGTTGCCCTCCTCTTTCCATTTCTCTCTGTCCTGTCCAACAATGAATGGCATCAATAACAACAATAATAACCACAACAAGGCTACAACAACAAGGGCAACAAAAGGGGGGGAGAAAGATGGCCTCCAGGAGCAGTGGATTCATGGTGTAGGCATTGAGCCCCAGCACTAACCCTGGAGGCCAAAAAAAAATAAAATAACATGTCATGACTTTTTCTACAACTCAGTATTTATACAGGTCCACTGTATATCTGGGCACCATGGCCTAGCCAAGCTGACTCATGAAATTAAATACTACCACAGTGTCTGTTCCCATCACAATTAGAAGTATCCAGGCTGATCTTGTCTACCACATGCCTTACTTACTTTTTTAAAAAAAATTTTTTTAAATATTTATTTTATTATTTATTTATTCCCTTTTGTTGCCCTTGTTGTTTTTTATTGTTGTAGTTATTATTATTGTTGTTGTCATTGTTGGATAGGACAGAGAGAAATGGAGAGAGGAGGGGAAGACAGAGAAGAGGAGAGAAAGATAGACACCTGCAGACCTGCTTCACCGCCTGTGAAGGGACTCCCCTGCAGGTGGGGAGCCGGGGTTCGAACCGGGATCCTTATGCCGGTCCTTGTGCTTTGTACCTGCGCTTAACACGCTGCACTACAGCCCGACTCCCTTTTTAAAATTTTTTATCTTTATTTATTGGATAGACACAGCCAGAAATTGAGAGGGGAGTGACAGAGAGGTAGAGAGACAGAGACACCTTCAGCCCTGTTTCACCACTCGTGAAACTTTCCCTCTGCAGATGGGGACCAGGGACTCAAATCTGGGTCCTTGAGCACTATAACATGTACGCTTAACCAGGAACACCACGACCCGGCCCCCTCCCCACATGCCTTTCTACCCATCTGTCATCATCTGAACGCCAAAGTCCTGCCACAGATGGGCTCCTCAATCCATATGAACAAGTGACCATTAATCAACTCTTCCCTGGTGCCCTGGTCTGAGTTCTCACTGCCTATTAACCTGATCACTTGAAGTAAACAGCCATGGAAGGGCATAGCAGATGACCAAAGGGAGAGGGCCTGTAATAATTTCTTCCAGCAATCACAGCAAGGCTGCACCAATACAGAGGACAATCTTTAGAAAAGGACCCAGACACAAGAGATGAAACCCAAATGAACAAGCTTCCACAGCAAGGGACAACAGGTTAGCATCCAGGCAGTGAGAAGCCTAAGAAACAAAACACCACCACCTGATCACAAGCTGCAATTGGGAAGATATTTCTCAGATGTGGGACTTTAAGGAATGCGTCTGTGAAGGGGTTGTACTAAACTCCTGCTACCCTGGTCCTATTACTGCTCTTTATTTACAACAATACAACAATGCAAGAAACCATTCCTTTTTGTAGACCTCCCGCTGTCTGGAAGGCAGGGCTAAGTGAATGCTTCACAGTAACAAACCCTGAGGCAGATTCCTGAAGGAGATCCCCACCCCCCCCTAGTTAGCAGCACATTTATCCCAGAGCTGAGAGAGTTATCAAGAGTGCTAACTCCAGGCGGACAAACAGACCCATCTGGTTCTCACCAGCTCACACCTGACTGCTAGCAAGCAAATTGCATCCTTAAAAGCAGTAAACATCCTGTGGACCTCCCAAAGCATAGCCAGCCAGCCAGCAAATGGGATCCACTGACTCTCTTGCTTACCTGCTGCCACTGTCTGCCTATGGAAACTTCTTCTTCTTCTTTTTAATTTTTTTTATTTTCCCCTTCCCCCTTGGAAACTTCTTTAAAAAAAATTTATTTACTTATTATTGGATAGGCACAGAGAGAAATTGAGAGGGGAGGTGAGGATAGAGAGGAAGAGAGACAGAAAGACACCTGCAGACAATCTTCACCACCTGCAAGTGAGGACTCAGGACTTGAACCTGCGACCTTGCGCACTGTAATGTGTGCACTTAACCAGGTGTGCCACCTGGCCCCCGGAAACTTCTTGAATAAAGATTTTAGGCAGTCGTCTTGGATGAGAAATTCAATGGGAGAAAAACCTTAATAAAGTCAGAGAAAGTATGAGAGAACTGACAAAACAAAGGAAAAGCCCTCGAGAATAAAGTATTCGAATTTAAAATACAGCAGAAGAGAAAACCAGCAGAAAGATAGAGGCCAATGCTCAAAGTGGTGAGCTCAAAGATAGGTTGGAAGAAACCATCAGAAACAGACAACAGAAGAACCAAAGCAAAACGAAAATAATATAAGTCATGAGGCAACATTGACTGAAACAACATTCATAATATTGTGTGCTGGGAGAAGAGAGAAAGGGATGGAAATCTTATTTGAAGAAATAATAGCTGAGTATTTCCCCAAACAAAGGAAATTGAAAGATATTCAGGTCAGAGAAGCTCAAAAAGTTTCAAACAAAATATACCCAGACAGGTTTATGCTGAGATTATATAATCGAAATGGTAATGATCAAAGATAAAGAATCCTAAACACAACAAGAGAAAAGCAAAGCAAAGAGTAACCTATAAACTGATTTCTCAACAAAAATTCTACAGGTCAGAATGGACTGATGTGTTATATTCAGAGTTTTGAATACTCTGCCCAGGTAGGTTACCACTCAGACTTGAAAAAGTGCTAAAGAATTTCTCAGGAAAACAATAGATGAAAGAATTTATTCCCACTCTAAATTGGCCCTACAAAAAAATTCTTAGGAATATTTCTTATAAAAGGAAAATACTGAATGATCTCACTTCCTGCCCCCACCCCTCACCCCCTAATCAGGGATATTACTGGAGCCTGAGTGCCTAACAGATGACTCCACTCCTGATTACCATTTTCCTCATCCTCCTTCCTTCCTTTCTTCCTTCCTCCCTTCCTCCCTCCCTCCCTTTCTCTCTCCCTCCCTCCCTCCCTTCCTTTCTCTCTTTCTTTTTTCTTTTTTTGTTTCTATTTATTTTTTACCAGAGCACTGTTCAGCTCTGGCTTATAGTGGTGCAGGGGATTGAACCTGGGACTTTGGAGCCACAAGCATGAGAGTCTCTTTGCATAACCATTATGCTATCTACCCTCCACACCTGATGGCCATTTTTCTCTCTCTCTCTTTTTAAATATTTATTAATTTATTTATTCCCTTTTCATTGCCCTTGTTGTTTTATTGTTATAGTTATTATTATTGATGTCATCGTTGTTAGATAAGACAGAGAGAAATGGAGAGAGGAGGAGAAGACAGAGAGGGAGAGAAAGATAGACACTGCAGACCTGCTTCACTGCCTGTGAAGTGACTCCTCTGCAGGTGGGGATCTGGGGGCTTGAACTGAATCCTTATGCCGGTCCACATGCGCTTAACCTGCTGCACTCCCGCCTAACTCCCCTGATGGCCATTTTTCTATAGAGACAGAGAGAAACTAGAAGAGAAGTGGGGGGAAGAGAGAGAGAGAGAGAGAAAGAGAGAGGGAGGGAGAGAGAGAGAGAGAAAGAGAGAGAGAGAAAGAGAGAGAGAAAGAGAGAAAGAGGGATCTAGGGCACTGCTCCACCACTTGTGAAGCTTCCGCTCTGTAGATGGGGACCGGGAGCTGGACCTCGAGTTGGGCACATGATACTGTGTGCACTTAACTGGCTATACCACACTAGTCCCACTCATAGAACATATAAAGAAAGTGAGGAAAACAAGCAACATCAAATGAAAACAGCCCTCTAGATTCTGACTGCACAACTGAGACTACCAAAGGTGGTTGGTGAATGAGAAGGGTTGCTAGGGTAGAGGGGATACTGTTGCTTCTGTGGATGGGTGGGACGTGGTAGCATATTTTGAAGAGGAGTAAAACATACATAGCTGGGTGGGGGAAGATAGCATAATGGTTATGCACAAAACAAAAACAAAACAAAACAAAAAACAAACAAAAACGACTTTCTTGTCTGAGGCTCCAAAGCACAGGTTCAATTCCCCTCACTGACAGAACTGAGCAGTGCTTTAATAAAACAAATAAACAAACCAAAAAAAAAAATAGCAAGCAAAAAAACTTCTAGAAAAACAGCTTAACCGGCCAAGTGCAGAACTTGCATGACTAAGGCTCTTGGTGCTGTCCCTGGCTTTGTGTGTATGGGAGTCGTGTTCTGGTGTCTCTCGTACGCAACTCTTCCCCTCTCACATATATTAAATAAATAAAATAACATTTTAGAAGAACAGCCAGTTTTGTAAACCAATGCCACCTTAAAACACATAAAATAAATAGATAAAAACGAATGCGATACACACACACACACACACAAACACAAAAGATGTGCTCACAATCACCCTTTCTGAAGGGTGGTTTTCTGAAGGACTGGTCATCTACTGCCACAGCTGCAAGTCATTACTATATCACTTAAGTTTCTTCTTTACAAATAATTAGATTCACTATGACCAGCTTCAGCTGAAGTGATTTAATAGTATAAGGTAGCCCCACAGGTAATTGGGAAGGCCAAAGAAGGCAGCAAAGCCTCCTCTTGAGTGCGGAGCTGCAGTGAATAACTGGCCTAATGAGAGAGACCCTGCTATTGCTGAGCTATGCAGAGAGCTGGGCTGAGGAAACTCTTGGGGGCCATTCATGGGCAGAGGTCCTCAAGTAGTATGGACCTGCAAGAGCTCACCTCTGTTTGCTCAGGCTTGTAGGAATAGTCATCCTAGAAGTTCTAATACCCAAACTCAAAATGAGGATGAGAGTGCAGTGTGACAGTGACATTACAGATAGATAAGTAGGTAAGAACAAGGGTATAGCTTACTTCTTCAGAGCTACAAATGACAGTAAGAAATAACCATTCTTGGATCAATAACGGTAGAGAATGTTTCATCCTCTGAAGGGAAGACAACATACTCTATGCTACACCTGAGGAACATGAGTCCTGATATTGGGGCAGCTTCCAATGTTCCGACAGATGACCACAGAATGTGAGCTCAGATCTACAGGGATGCAGAGGTCACATAGGCTCCTAAGCTGAATATGGGCCCCAGATCACATTCAAATCAATGGGGTTTACAGTCAACAATATTTATACCCCTTCCCCATATTTGGGAGCTACTTTCTTCCCAGATCCAGCTTTCTGGTCCTTTTTCCAGCCATGACGTCATCTTCCCAGACTAGGATAACTAGGATCCACCTGCATATCAGAATCAGGCTCAGGGAAAAAAAAATAAACCAAAAACCTAGTATAGCCAACAGGTCCTTTGGAATATAACTAAAATATGCCTACTAGCTATCTATAGAACAGAGACCCTCCCAACTCTTCATCTGCACTACTCTAGCCTTTAGGTTCATGATTAGTCAACAACTTGTTTGGCTTTATATGTTAACTCTCTTTTCAGCCACCAGGTTCCAAATGCTAGCATGATGCCAACCAGACTTCCCTGGACAGACGACCCCACCAATGTGTCCTGGAGCCCCACTTCCCCAGAGACCCACCCCACTAGGGAAAGAGAGAGGCAGGCTGGGAGTATGGATCGACCAATCAACACCCATGTTCAGCGGGGAAGCAATTACAGAAGCCAGACCTTCCACCTTCTGCATCCCACAATGACCTTGGGTCCATACTCCCAGAGGGTTAAAGAATAGAAAAGCTATCGGGGGAAGGCATGGGATAGGGAGTTCTGGTGGTAGGAATTGTGTGGAGTTGTATCACTCTTATCCTATGGTTTTGTTAGTGTTTCCTTTTTATAAATAAATAATAAAAATAAAATAAAAAAAAGAAATAACCATTCTTTCAAGCGACAAATGCTCTGGGCCCTTGTGTGTGGGTGGGAACAGACACTATGGGGGAATTGTACTTGTGATTAGGTTGTGAGATTGCTCAGTTCTGGTTTATGGAGGTGCTGGGGATTGAACCTGAGACTTCAGAGGGTCAGGCATGAAAAGTCTTTTGCAGAACCATTATGGTGTCTCTCTAGCTATCTCCTAGTGATACAGTAATTGTTTATAAGATTATAAGAGCACAGAGGTATAGTTCTACACCACACACACTGCTCATGAAGCCTCTCCTCTGCAGATGGGGATCAGGGACTTGAACCCAGATACTTTTATACAGTAATGTGTGCACTTAAGTGGGTGTACTACTGCCTGCCCCCCCATGTACAATTTCATGCTCTGGGCTGACTATGTATATGCAAGTATTCATATGTACACGTACACATATAGAGAGAAACTCCCCATGTGATGCTGGGACTTGAACTTGGGCTGCATGCATGACAAGACAGGGACCCCTAGGTGAACTCTCTCTCCAACCCCAACAAGCACTGAAATCAATATTAGTGTGCTAGTACTTGTGGACATTTACATAGCAATAAAACATGTTTTAAGAAAAAAATATGTAGAGTGATAATAAATATATGAATAAAATGACACCAATTTTCAGCACTAAGATGTGTACTATGAGGGTTGGGTAAGTTTGCATGTTACTGAGCTCAAGGACCTGGGTTCAAGCCCCTGCTCCCCACCTGCAGGGGGGATGCTTCATGAGCAGTGAAGCAGGTCTGCAGGTGTTTAGTTTTCTCTCTCCCTTTCTGTCTTTCTGTCTTTCTCTCAATTTCTCTTTGTCCTATCTAATAAAATAGGAACAAATAAACAAAGCAAAACAAATACAAACGACACCATGAGTAGTGGATCCTTAGTGCTGGCACTGAGCCCCAGCAATAACTCTGGTGGAAAGAAAATACTATAAAATATGAAGATAATTTTTTTAAAGTAAAAGAACAGTTGATCTAAGACTAGTCTGATTTTTTGGGTCTAGATTTATTACAATTGCATAATTTATTTTAAACATTTTATTTATTTATTTATTATTGGATAGAGACAGAAATTGAGAGGGGAGGGGGAGACAGGGAGAGAGACACCTGCAGCCCTGATTCACCACTCATGAAATTTTCCCCCTGCAGGTGGGAGCCCAGGGCTCGAGCCTGCATCCTTGTGCACTGTAATGTGTGCACTTAACCATGTGTGCCACTGACTGGCCCACATAATTTGTGTCCATTGAAAAAGGGTAGTGCCAGAAAAAACTTTATTTGGGGGGTGGGAAGCAAAATGGTGAATGAAATGCTCACATTTCATGAGCAACTGCCAGTCAGCATGCCCTCAACAGAACTCTCCCAAGAGAATGGCCTTTCACACACCTATAAAGTACGTTCACTTTAATGATGGCAGAGGAGGACCTAGTGGGGGTTGTACTGTTATGTGGAAAACTGGGAAATGTTATGCATGTACAAACTATTATATTTTATTGTAGACTATAAACCATTAACCCCTCAATAAAGAAATTTTTAATAAAAGTATGTTCAAGGGGCTGGGCAGTAGCACAGTGGGCTAAACGCACATGCTGCGAAGGGCAAGGACCAGTATAAGGATCCCAGTTTGAACCCCAGTTCCTCACCTGCAGGGGTTCGCTTCACAAGCGGTGAAGCAGGTTTGCAGGTGTCTATCTTTCTCTCCCCCTCTCTGTCTTCTCCTCTCTCTCAATTTCTCTCTGTCCTATCTGGTGGCAACAACAACAGCAATAACATCAATAAAAGTAACAACAACAACAAGGACAAGAAACTGGGAAGACTGGCCTCCAGGAGCAGTGGATTTGTAGTGCAGGCACCAAGCCCCAGTAATAACTCTGGAGGAGGAAAAATAAAATGTATGAGCATATACAATATATTTGCCCCTTCGGTTTCTTTGTAAAATAGGGAAAACATTTGTAGCTACTTCATAGAGTTATGTGAGTTTTTATATAAAATTTGCAAAGAATAGTGTTGGCATATTAAATGCTATATGAATTGATTATTGCTAGCTACCAAAGCAAATCTAAGACTCTGGTTAGTAACCTCAATTCTTTTTGGTTTTTTGCTGCCTGGGTTATTGCTGGGGCTCAGTCCTTGCATGAGTCTGCCACTCCTGGTTGCCATTTTTTTCTTAGGAGATAGAAAGTGAGAGACAGAGAGAGACAAAGAGGGAGAGAGATAGAAGGGTGGAGATTGAAGCACCATTCCACCGCTTGTGAAGCTTCCCTCTCTATAGGGGCTCCCATGTAGTAGCCAGGGGCTTGAACCTGGACCATTGTGCATGGTGATATGTGCACTCTCCCTTGTGATGCTCCTGTCAACTCCCAGTAACATCAATCAGTTCCTGGAATGGAGTTAGTGTACCGTTGTCAAATTCTGATTTATTCTTCCGGGGGAGGAATGGCAGTTTGAATGCAATTTCTGCCTCCCAAAGTTTGTTTGTTTGTTTGTTTGTTTATTTATTTTTGCCAGCAGTGATAAGATCACACGGCTTCTTTCTAATTGTGGGTCTTGGCAGGCCTGTTGGAGGAGGGAGGGAGGGAGGGAGGGAAGGAGTGACATTCATTGAGTCAACAGGAGTTGGCTCTCATTATCTGGGGCCTCCATTTCCTCTATGTACTGTAAAGCCTTTTTTATCCTTGTGAGTTGTAACTTTTCTGGCTGTGAGTTGTGAGATGGTAAATTCCCTGCTGAAACTACTAAAGAGAAAGAAATCATTTCTTCCGGAAAGTATGTTACACTCTTAATCTCCCCAGCTAGTTTGAGGCAGCTGTGGCTGTAGGAGTTGACAGGAGGTTTTCAGGCAATGTTATCTCAGCAGAAGAAAGAATGAATGAAAGAAAGAAAGAAAGAAAGAAAGAAAGAAAGAAAGAAAGAAAGAAAGAAAGTAACTACAGATCACCAAGAAAACCACAAAAGGACATGGAATAAAATTTCCCATTTCATAGTGTGAGACCTTAGCTCTTTCACAAAGTACAGGAGGCCAACCCCAACACTACCATAAGCCAGAGCTGAACAGTGCTCTGGAAAAACAACATGAAACACAAGAGAGCTGCACTTGGTATTACAAAGACATAGAAGACTATGTATAGCTCCATGGTTAAGAGAGTGGAGTCCAAGACCCAGCTCTACTTTTTTAAAAAAATATTTATTTATTTATTCCCTTTTGTTGCCCTTGTTTTATTGTTGTAGTTATTATTGATGTCATTGTTGTTAGGACAGAGAGAAATGGAGAGAGGAGGGGAAGACAGAGAGGGGGAGAGAAAGACAGACACTTGCAGACCTGCCTCACCGCCTGTGAAGCGACTCCCCTACAGTGGGGAGCCAGGGGCTCGAACTGGGATCCTTACACCAGTCCTTGCATTTCACGCCACCTGCGCTTAACCCGCTGTGCTACTGTCTGACTCCCCCAGCTCTACCTTTTTCTAGCTATGTCTTCTGCTGGTATTCTGGTATCTCTGAGATTGGTCATGTACTTGGCAGAGGTCTGTCTAAAGCTTTGGTAACAGAGGAGCCAAAATACTCTGGAGTAAATAAAGTAGATGCTTTCTTCCTTCTTTGCAGAAATCCAGAGATGGGCCATCTCCAGAGATAGATGCTTGTTTTTGTTTGGATTATCCCAAAGCCAGCAGGAAGGGAGTGAAGGGCTGGGAGTGGATAGTCACAGATTTCACTTTCTCACACTCATTGGACATAAACAATGAATACATAGCTTTCTTTAGCTGCAGGAGTGACTAGATAAGGTAGTGATCTTTCACTTAGTCATCAAGAACTCATCTAAAGGGATTTCTATGGAAGGAGGGTATGGCCATTGAATGATAATTAGTTCTATTCACTCAACACATTGGGGAGAGACAATCTTAACCCAATGTAAACAAGTCACTGGATGGGGATGAATGCATGCATGTTACCACTGAGCTTGTAACTGGAATTTGTTGATGAGGAAAACCCCATTGAAGGTTTAAACCCCTTTTCCACAGACTGTAGAAACAATCTTATTCAGCTTCTAGTCATATTTATCCTTCTAGTGATTCCTAGCTTTATAGCCATCTGTTCACAGAGTAGCCTTGTGTTAGGAGTGATGGAGAGAACACACTGCCAGACTGGAGTATTGGCTCTGCCTGTGGACTCTGAGGAGTGATGGAGAGAGTTAAGGAATGACAAAACCCTGAGGAACCCATTGTTCACTGTGGCCCTACCCCTTGGGGCCAGCATCACCAGTGGCAGCATGATTCCAAAGGCAAAGAGTCCTCCTTAAGTCCTACTATCAACTGAGAAGCAGTTGGAAACTGAGGCTGAGGAGTTTGGAGTCAAGTTCAGGGAAGCGGTTTCTGCAAAAGAAATGAAACTTTGAGAGATTAATACTTAAACTCTAGTTTTTTCCCAAGCAAAGTGTGTCTGTCTGCATGTGGCAGGGTAGAGCAAATCTCATATATAAGTGGGAGAGGCTATGGGTAATTGTTAAAGGGGAGGGTGGTGCCAGCAGACAAGAGGTCTGGTATACCTCCAGGGAGCAGACACCTATGTCACACAGATAGTTCAAGAAGATACAAAGGTGGAGCCAGCATGATTATGTGAATGTACTGTGGAAATGGCTGGTGCTGAAGCATAGACTGCATAGGGATGATGTTGTGTTGGCTAAAGTACACCCTCAACTTGGGAAGGAAGAAGAGCTCAGAGTAGGCTTTGGATGAAGAGCATTGTAGCATGGGATTAGCAAACCTGGTGGTCAGGAGGTAGAGGTCCATGATGTAGGAGAGAGAGATTATATTTTTCTGTTCTTTCTCTCTCTTTTGCCACCAGCATTATATCTGAGACCCCATGCTTGCATGGTATTAACATTCCTGGTGGCCATCTTGTTCCACCTCCACTTTTTTTTAATATGTAGAGGGTGAGGGACAGAGAAAGAAAGGCATACAAGATAGAAGGACAGAGAAAGTCAATTGCAGCACTGTTTCACCACAAGTGAAGCTTCCTTCATGTAGGTGGGGAGCGAAAGGCTTGAATCCAGATCCTTGTGAATAGTAACATGTGTCCTCTACAGGGTGTACCTCCACCTAGCCCTTGAGGTCATTTCTTAAAGCCTGTCTTCCTAACGATGCAAGTCAAACATGGTATCACAGAGCTTCACACCTTGAAAAACTCATGGTCTCAAAAGTAAAATAAGTGTCTATATGCGTGTGAGAGAGAGACATTTTGCATTATGCCAGAGGACTGACTGGTATTTACTGATTATGGAGAAAAGCGGAAGCTTTTTATCTTTCTTTTTTTAAACTTTTTTTTCTCTTTTGTTGCCCTTGTTGTTTTATCATTGTTGAGGTTATTATTGTTGTTACTGATGTTGTTGTTGTTGGATAGGACAGAGAGAAATGAAGAGAGGAGGGGAAGACAGAGAGGAGGAGAGAAAGATAGACACCTAAAGTCCTGATTTTCCACTTGTGAAGCGACTCCCCTTTAGGTGGAGAACTGGGGGCTCAAACCGGGCTCCTTATGGGTCTTTGAGCTTGGCGCCATGTGCGCAACCCGTAGCGCTACCCAACCTTCGAGGAAGCTTTTTCTTACACTATGTAGATCTTATCTGACTTTACAGGTGATGTCTGCGTAAGTGTACCTTTCACCTTCCTTGAAAGAGGATGTGGTCAACCCACCCCATCTGACAAAAGCTCCCCAAACTTCACTGATTAAACGAATCACAGGGACCCAGGAAATAGGGCAGTGGATAAAGCTTGGACTCTTTGGCCTGAGCTCCTGATCTCTGTCCCTGGAAACACTTGTACCAGAGTGATGATCTGGTGTTGTCTCTCTTTCTCTCTCTAAAAAATAAATACATAAAAAAAAAAGTTACCTGGGTGTCGTCCCAAGGCAACTGAATGAGAATCCACAAAGAAGGGTGTCTAAGAAGCTACACTTAACTCTTTTGACTAGGCCTGTTTGGGAATGAAGATGTTGCCCAGACTGTGGTGGCAAAGTCAGACTCACTTGGAAGTTCTATTTGCAGTCAGCAGGGCTAAGCAGATATACTGAGGATGGGGTGGAGAAAATGAAGCCAAGATGAGGAATGTATTAACTCCCAGTGACAAAATGCATGCGAAGATTTTCTAAATTTGTCAGTTTTGCCACTCCTCTTTTGGGGCTATTGTTTCTACACAGGCAACACAATGGGTAAACCCATTTGCAGGGCACTGTGTGTCTCCAGGACATTTATGAGTCTCTGGCAAGGTTTCTCTCAGGCATATTATAATCTCTTTCACCAACCTAAATCTGCCTGGATTTGCTTTGCTGATTGCACATCTGTTGGGTTTCACTAAAGTTAAATGTTCAGTGTCATTTTTTCAAAATCTGAATGCTGCTGTTCTAAAGGAGTTCCCACATTCTTAGAGCTCCAGCAACAGTGCCAACAGAACAGATCATTAGCATAGAGAAAAAGCACCAGGGGTCTTCAAAAACAGTCTACATTTTGAGGCCTATGTTGTTTTTTATTTTAATTTATTATTATTATTTTATGTTGACTCCAGTTGGTTTAAACCTGCTGACTTCCTTAGTTGTGGGCTGACATTTAACCAGTAAGGAAGTAACTATGGTATCTCCATGAATAAAGCAGCTCAGTTCAAAGACAGAAATCAATCCCAAAAGGTTATTTGTCATTGTGTAGATGGAATAATATTTGGCTAATTGTTGGAATCCCTGCCCCCTGCCCCCTTTCATGAGTTACTTGATTATGGAGTAGTTTCAGTCCAGTGTGAGTGCTGTTGAGTGACCTGGATAAGACCAATTGTGCCTTGAATAGCAGATGCAGCCAGAGGCAAGCCAGGTGCCTGCTGGGAGTGTAAAGAGGCTGTTTCCTTAGCTGGATACTACACATGTGTATAGCTTTAGGAATGAGCATCTGTTTACAAATGAATCTGACCTTTGCCTTCCAACCTCACCCTTCAACCCTGGGAACAGGTTTGCTAAGTACAACTGGCAAAACTTGGATTCAAATCCAGCTCTGTGTTTACTGCATACTTTGAACAAATCACCTACCTTATCTGAAGTGGGGGATAATAATATCTACTTTGCAGCACTGCTCTGAGGATTAAATAAGATAATGCATGTGGAAGCATTTTGTAAATAGCACAAAGTCTTACACACATGAAGGTACATTTATCATAATGAATAATGACTCCATTTTCAAGCAAACAACATTAGAAAGAAACACTGTAATATTCACGAGCTATACAAGCTTTTATATATAATCAGACTATGCATTTATTAACATATCCATTTATTCATTCAGTCACTCAATAATTCCAGCCTTTATATAGTTCCTGTATGAGATAAGTAAATGAAAGAGAACAGTTAGGCAAAAAATTTGGGGTTTGTTTGGTGATAACATTCATGTCTATTGAGCCAGTACTATGTTCTAGATCTAGGCTCCTCTTTATGGGAAATATGCATATATTTTAATTTTATTATTATTTTAAATATATATTGTTATTAGTAATTTATGAGATTATAAGATAACAGGGCTCTAATTCTACACCACTCTAGCTACCCAAATTTTATGTCTCCACCCCTTCCAGTGATAACCTCTATAGTTCTCCCAAGGTCACATATAAGGATTGAATATATATATATAATATACACACATATATATATATATATAATTTATTTATTTATTATTGGGTAGAGACAGAGAGAAACTGAGAGGGGAGGGGGAGATAGACAGGGAGAGAGACACCTGAAGCTCTGTATCACCACTTGTGTAGCTTTCCTCCTACAGGTGGAGACTAGGGGCTTGAACCCAGGTCCTTGTGCACTGTAGTATGTGCTCTTAACCAGGTGTGCCACCACCTGGCCCCTATATATATATTCTTTTTTTCAAGTTCATATGCTTCGATTCACTATATTCCACTTATAAGTAAAATCATCCCATTCATAATGCCCTTCACTTTCTTCACTAATCATAATCACTGCCAGTCTCATCCATTTAGCCCTAAAGGACATATTATAGTTTTTTTAAACTACTGAGTAGTACTCCATTGAGTATATGTCCCATGTCTTTTTTTAAAAAAAATAAGATTTAAACAAGTGATTTTGGGAATAGACATATATAAGACCCTAGTTTTCTAGAGGAGGTGCTCAGAGTCAGAGAAGGGGAAGAGGGAGACAGAGGGAAAGAGAGAGAGAGAGAGAGGAGGGGGAGTGGGAGGGGGAGGGAGAGACTCAGCAAATCTGACCCTTAATTTAGCAAAGGGATGCTAATTGAACACAATATTGCTCAAGGTTACTTTGCAGAACGTTCATTAGTATCCTGCCACACCCACCCCCTTTAATCACACCCAGAATATCCTAGCAGAATATCTTGAGAATATTCTCAAGAGTCTCTAAAATACCCTGGATAAATTACACAGCATGTTAGTAGGATTGAGCCCAATTTGGTCTTTCAGAGTGGAATTACTAGATTTATAGATTATGAATTTCAAAGACTGTTATAATGAGGCTCCTTGGAGCCTCTCAAACTTAGTAGAGAAGGATAAATTGGGGGGGGGGGGTGTTGCAGAAGGAGGTACACCGGGTTAAGCACACATGGTATGAAGTGCAAGGACCTGTTCAAGGATACTGGTCCCAGCCCCTTGCTCCCCACCTGCAGAGGGGACGTTTCACAAACAGTGAAGCAGGTCTGCAGGTGTCTTTCTCTCAATTTCTCTGTCCTATCCAATAAAAAGAAAGAAAAAGGCCCCAGGATCTGTGGATTCATAACGCAGGCACTGAGCCCCAGTGATAACTTTGTAGGGGAAAAAAAAAAAGGACAAATGGCTTTTTAAGTAAAAAATAAGAACTGTATGATATCTTGCTTGGGGAGGTGTTTGGTTTGGCCAGATTTGAGCTTAGACCCCAAAGCAGCCTGCAGACTTAGAAGGATTGTGTGCTACCTGTTAACCCAGCTCCCTAGTCTTGATTAAACAAGTTCTCCTGGGCTGCAGAGATAGCACAGTGGTTATGCAAAATGACTTTCATGTCAGAAGCCTGAAGCTCTGAGGTCCCAGGTTCTTTGGCACTGCCACAAACCAGAGCTGAGCAGTGCTCTGGCAACAAACAAAGCAAACAAAAACCCCAAACCATGATTTTTTTAACATGGTAGCAGAAAACACATGCGATTTGGTATGTTTATGTAAACCATGTACGATTATGTTGAGAAAATACACAAAAACGAAAACAAAATAGACTCTCGGACTATCCATCAAAGAGTGATCAACTGGTCAACCACACCCTTGGTTGCTTGTGTTAGACTGCATCATGCTGCACCCAGACATTAATCTTCTATGAACTGATTATTTAGATCAGTACTTCCACTTCCACATGATTGCTTCTAAACTTGCTTTTCTTGCTTTTAATAAGTGTAAATAAAAACAAATGCAAGCTTGGCCATCCTATAAAGCTATCCTTTACAGAAAGACTGAAATTAGATGTTAAACTAGCAGAGTGTTCCAGTCTAAGTACAACCCTTCCCTTTGATCTCCCTTACTCCTTTCAAAAAGTGAGGACAAAGAGGATTAATTTTTTTTTCTTTTGTTGAGTGCTTTCCTCCCAAGTATTCTCAGGTCAGACAAGAGCATTGCATACATTTTGCAACCCAAAGAGTCCAAGGGAGAGTAAAGGGAGGAGTTTCCTGCTTGGGGAAACCTCTGGAGCCTGGAGCCTGTTCTGAGACCCTCTGGGTCTGTGTTGACACTCTGGGTATCTTTGTCTTAGAGTCTGGTGGTTCATGTGAGGGTACTGTTTTTGGGGAGTACTTTTCCACTGGGTTGCAAAGACCACCAGTATTCATGGTCTGTTACTGGGTGACTCCTTAGAGAAGCACTCTTTCCTCTTCTCACTAGACACTGTTCTGTGTAGGCCTATGACAATGTTCCAGAAGTTTTGAAATGTCTGTTTGTTTACCTAGCTTGTTTGTTGTTGTTCTGCTACTAGTCTTATCTCGAGGATAAGACTAGTCATGACTTAACATGACTCTACCACTCCTGTTGGCTTTTCTCTTTTCTTCTTCTTCTTCTTTTTTAAATAAATACTTATTTATTAACTTAATCCCTTTTGTTGCCCTTGTTTTATTGTTGTAGTTATTATTATTGTTTTTATTGATGTCATCATCGTTGTTGGATAGGACAGAGAGAAATGGAGAGAAGAGGGGAGATAGAGAAAGGGAGAGAAAGATAGACACCTGCAGATCTGCTTCACTGCTTGTGAAACGACTCCCCTGGAGGTGGGGAGCCGGGGGCTCGAACCGGGATCCTTATGCTTTGTGCCACCATGTGCGCTTAACCTGCTGCTGCACTACCGCCTGACTCCCTTTTCTTTTTTTCTTTCCTCTTCTCTTCTCTTCTCTTCTCTTCTCTTCTCTTCTCTTCTCTTCTCTTCTCTTCTCTTCTCTTCTTTTCTTGTAGAGACAAAGACAAATAGAGGACAGAGTGGGGAGAAATAGGCAGGACATTTGCAGCACTGTTCCACCCTTTGTGTTGCTTTCCTCCTGTAGGTGGAAACCCTAGGCTTGAACCCAGCTCTTCATGCCTGGTTATCTATGCTTTCTGCCAGGTGTGTCACCACCAAGTCCCTACCTACTACTTAGCTTGTTTTTTAATAGCACTTGGTTATAGACAAAACCTATTTATCTTTTTCTATTTCTTTTTTTCCCATAGTGCAACATCAGTATAAAGTGCATACAGCTCTTTGACAAAAACATCTAGATATTTAATAGGCAAGATGAGAGATAACCTTACTATGATTATATATATTTAGCTTTGACTCTTGTATACTCAAAGGCCATCACTGATTAATGGTTGTCTGAATCTTGTAATAATTCTAAGACTACAGGTCTTTTGAACAGGTCATTCTTATCCTTACCCTCCCCACCATATTATACATAATAAGATCTTCTTCTTCTAGCGTTTGCCCTTCTTCCGTAGCTAGTCAACAGTGTCAGGTTGAGCCTGATGTAAAGTTTCGAGACCTCCTTTGAATCTGGAGAGGTGGCAGTCATTGACTATGTGGGTCATAGTCTGTCTGTAGCCACAGGGCAGTTCGGGTCGTCTCTGGCTCCCCAGCGATGGAACATAGCGGCGCACCGGCCATGGCCTGTTCGATAGTGATTGAGGAGGGCCCAATCATAACGTGCTAGGTCAAAGCAAGGTTGACGCTTGCAGGGGTCTGTGATGAGGTGTTTGTTCTTTACCTCAGCTGACTGCCAACTCTGTTTCCAAGAGTCTGGAACAGAGAAGTTCAGTGGGATGCATTGGATCGACCTTCCCGTGGTACATCTCGTGAGTACCCATTCATTGGGGAAACTCACGATCCTTCCTAGCCGACTGAATCCACATGGATCCCAGTCTCTTTCAAAGCCAGCAACAAGCAGCTCCTGACAGCTTTCAAGCTGTTGGTCCTGCTCTTCAAGTCCTCCAACTTAATGTTGAGGGGCTGTCCTTTGCCAAATGCATTCTTATTGGTCAATTGGCGATACAGCATCAGGCAGATGTTATCTGCCTACAAGAAACACATATAGCAGTCGATGAAGCTGCTCGATTCACCATCAGTGGATTCGATTTAATATGCTATAATATCCATCCTAAACACGGCTGAGCCATCTACGCCAAATTGTATCTTGCGGACGACGTTTACCATACAGCCTCTTCGACCTTCTACGACTCCATTACTATTGGAACTATTCAGCTCGTCAACGTATATAAGCCTCCCAGTGCCTCATGGGATAATGAGGTCCTGCCTAGCCCGAATCACCCAGCCGTTTACGTTGGAGACTTTAATAGTCATCACCAAGACTGGGGATATTCCTCCACTCGTGCTGACGGCTCTATCTTAGCCGACTGGGCTTCAGCGAATGACCTCTCCCTATTATACGATCCCAAACAGCCAGGCTCTTTTCACAGTGCTAGATGGAATAAAGACTCATCACCCGACCTGTGCTGGATTAGCACAGTCAACGGCCAAGCCTTTCCTGCTACGAGACAAGTGCTCAAGATCTTCCCGCACAGTCATCACCGCCCAGCTATCATCCACATTGGTCTCCAGCTCCCACTGATTCTGTGCTCAGAGAAACTAAGATGGAACTTTCGGAAAGCAAACTGGCGTCTGTTCAGTGATCTTACCAACAAATCTATTCCTGCAATTCCAATTAACTCTATCCCCTCTGAAGATTCCTACAGGTGCTTCCGCCAAGCCATCTTCAAAGCAGCTTCCCAAGCCATTCCTCGTGGGAGACATGCTAACTATATGCCTTGTCTTGATGCTGAATGCGAGCAACTACTAAAGCAGTATGATGAGTCGGGCGACCCAGATGTGACTGACCATCTCATTGCCTCCCTGGATGCAGCACGCCAAGCCCGCTGGCAACAACTCACGGAAAGTCTGAACTTCACCCACTCAAGTAGGAAGGCCTGGAAGCTTCTTCATAGACTGGGTGCCGGTAGCCAACCCCCCTCCCCCATCTCCCATCCTCCCGTATCTCCAAACTCAGTGGCCAGTCATGTAACTCAAGTTGGACGTGCTAAGATCGACCCAGTCTGGAAAAGAGAAATTTCCCACGAGTGATCATCCCACTTCCGGTTATCTTGTCCATCTCCAAAACTCTCTCCCTTTACACTGTCTGAACTGGAAGATGCTTTGAAGAGGGTTAAACCGGGAACAGCTGCTGGCTATGATAACATCACCCCAGAACTCATTCTTAACCTGGGTCCCGCAGCAAAGAAGTGGCTCGCTTCATTCCTGTCCCACATCTTGGAATCTGAGTCTATGCCCAAAGTTTGGCGTCGTGCGAAGATAATAGAGGTTTTGAAACCAAAGAAAGACCCAACACTGGCCACCAGCTATAGACCAATTTCTCTCCTTTCCGTGTGTTACAAACTCCTTGAGAGGCTGCTTCTGTCACATAGTTCTCCTCTTACAGAGAAATTCCTATCACCCGCCCAAGCTGGTTTCCGCCCAGGAAGATCTACCTGCGAACAAGCCCTGGCCCTCTCAACTTACATTGAAAATGGATTCCAGAAGAATTTAAAGACGGGTGCTGTCTTTGTTGATCTCACAGCAGCCTATGACACGGTCTGGCACCGTGGTCTCCTGGTCAAGATCTCAAGATGCCTGCCTCCATGGGTGGCCAACACTATATTGTTTCTTCTCCAAAACAGAAGATTCTGGGTGCATCTGGGTGACAAGTCTAGCAGATGGAGACTTGTCTCAAGTGGCCTCCCCCAGGGCTCTGTTCTGGCTTCTACACTATTTAATATTTACATCAATGACCTCCCAGAAACTTCTTCAAGGAAGTTCATCTACGCCGATGACATCTGCTGTGCAACTCAGGCATCAAAGTTCGACATCCTTGAGGAAACACTCACGAAAGACATGTCTCTGATATCTGATTACTGTAAAAAATGGCGACTAATCCCTAGCACTGCAAAAACGGTATCATCTGTTTTCCATCTACACCATGCCTTGGCCTCGCGGGAGCTTAATGTGCAGCTTGGCGATACGAGAATCCGGCATGAAGCCCAGCCAGTCTATCTTGGCGTTACTCTCGATCGCACTCTGTCATTTCACGAACATCTCATAAAAACTGCAGCAAAGGTGGGCGCGAAGAATAACATCATTGCAAGACTGGCCAGCTCCTCATGGGGCGCGAGCGCTTCCACACTACGATCATCCTCTCTGGCATTATGCTATTCCACTGCAGAATACTGTGCCCCAGTAGGGTTCCGTAGCCCCCATGTCCACTTGGTCGATTCCAAATTATATTCCTCCATGAGGATAATTTCTGGAACCATCCGTTCCACCCCGGTTCCATGGCTGCCAGTTCTTAGCAACATCGCCCCGCCAGATATTCGTCGGGATGCGGCATCATCTAAGTTCATTTCCCACGTCTACGGTCGACCGGACCTGCCAATATACGCGGATATCTTCGCCCACCCTATCCAAAGCTTGACGTCTCGTCACCCAATCTGGTCCCCTATGCCTACACTGAACTTCTCTGTTCCAGACATAATAAGATGAATAATGACAACTCACATTTGCTTTTGACACAGTAATTTAGGAAGCATTTTCGTATCAATTACCCATTGTTTCCTTGCATTGTTAAGAATGCCAATTAATTAATTAATTAAAGTATTTATTTATTTATTTAGTATTGGAGAGTGAACCCAGGGTCTGATGCATAGACGTGACTGCTGAGTCACCTCCCTGGCTCAGGTATGTTTTGAGAAAAAGAGAGACAGACAGAGAGCAAGACACCGCTATCCCATCCCTGGGCCTCTACTAGTCACCTCATATGGTGTGGGGGATCCTCCCAGAGCCTCACACATGCAGGGCTAGCACTCTGTTCCTGAGTGACCTTCTCGGCCTGTCAGTGTGATTTAGAAACCTATATCTAAGGCTGAGCAAGAAAGAGATGTCCACCCAGTGTCACTCAGTGGCTCTGTGAGGAGCTAGGATGTAAGGCCAAGTTTCTCACTGGACACTTCTCACTGGGGCTACCAAACCCTTGCCAGCTTCTATCTTTCTCTGAGCCCTGGGTGCTGACCAGACTGGAGTCATCACATATAAGCAGGGGCAGACACCAAGGGACATGGGCCACTCGTCCTCCTACTGCCTGACACTGTGTCATCCTTTACAAACTCCTTCACTGAAGAGACTGGTGCTTGTCAGTGGGCTGAGTTCATGCAAGCATTCCCATATCCTGCCAATGCCTGACTGACTTCAGGGAGCAAAAGCTGGCTTTCTGTCCATCTCACTTCCTGTCTTAGATGTCTAATTTCATGAGCAGGCAAAACACAAAAACAAAAGCAAATATATATATATATATATATATATATATATATATATGTATATTTATGTATAGATAGTGATAGGTATAAAGTCAGCCCATATCTGTGACCTTGGGAGAACTGCTGAAGTTTATAATGGAGGAAATGGGGACTCAGAATTCTTATCAGTGGGAACTGTATGGAATTGTACCCCTAATATAGTATAATCTTCTAAATCAATACTAAATCACTAATAAAATAAGTGAATAATAGCCCCTCAGTCTTCATATAAGAAAGGCGAGCTAACATAGACCATAGGAGAAAATAGATCACCATGTTAACAGAAACAGCATAGAGATGATGAAAACCAGATGTTCAGTCTTCACCCTCACCTGGCTTGGGAGAGAAAAGGATTAAAGAGGAAGAGTCCAAAAACAGAGAAAAGTCAGGGTTTCTTCTAGAAAGGACTGTCCAAATGATGTTAGTTAGAATCTTTTACTTTGAAGAAGGAAATAGAAATGTTTCCCACCCCTTCTGGGACTTCTGGGAGATCCCTTGGAATATCATTATCATTATTATTATATTATCATTAATTTTATCTTAATGAGAGAAAGAAAAAGCTAAGGGAAAAAGCTAGAGAGAGAGAGAGAGAGTGAGAGTGAGAGTGAGAGAGAGAGAGAGTGAGAGAGAGAGAGACTTGAGCATTGCTCTGTTCTGGCTTTTGGTGGTGCTGGGGATTGAACCTGGGAGCTCAGAGCCTCAGGCATGAAGGTCTTTGCAGAACTATTATGCTGTCTCTCAGCTCTGGAGCCTGGATCCTTGCACTTAGAGGAGATTCACTGCATCTGGATTAAACTGCAGCTCACAATCTAGAGTGAAGGGCCAAGATAGTGTGGAGTGCTCTGCTTTAGAAAGTAACTGGGGAAGTAACAGTGGGTTAAGCTCCGTGGTGCAAAGAGCAAGGACTGGCTTAAGGATAATGGTTCCAGCCCCGGCTCCCCACTTGCAGGAGGGTCATTTCACAAGTGGTGAAGCAGGTCTGCAGGTGTCTGTCTTTCTCTCCCTATCTCTGTCTTCCCCATCCTCTCTCCATTTTTCTCTGTCTTATCCAACAATGACGGCATCAGTAATAACTACAACAATAAAACAAGGGCAACAAAAGGGAATAAATAAATAAATATTTTTAAAAAGAAAATAACTGTACTCTCTCTGGTTGAGAAGCTTATTGTGAATTAGATGCAGGGTGGAAAAAGAGAGGACTCATTTGGGGTTTCCTCATTTCGAGTCTACCTAACTTAAGAAAGCTCTCTTCTTAGGTTGACAAGGAGGCCTCCACAGACACAGATGGGAACTGATAGAGGTCCCACTAATCATCCATCTGAAGAAGTTCACTTACTTTTGTCATAGGGACACCAGATAAAAGTCCATAGATGTGAAAGAGCTTCACATCTGTGACAGCGCAACACTCCAGGACAAACAGAATCAACTTTCAATAATTCCCAGCCCAGAAAGCACCAGACCACCTATCACACCTACCAAGGAATGCTTTTCCTATCCATTTGTTTTTCTTCTCCAGACTTGTTAATTCTAGGGCAGAATTTGGTGCAGGCTGGAAGATAGCTTACTGGGTAAAATGACTATCTTACCAAGCTTGAGGCTCTGGGTTTGAGCCCCAGCATCATATAGGAACAGCATGTAGAGCACCAGGTTTGTGTGATGGGTGACGGAGCAATGCTGTGTCTCTACCTTCCCTCCTGCTGACCCCGTCTCTATCAAAAATAATAAAAAGTTTGGGCTCTGAAAGGCTTCCCAGTGGTGACATTATGCATGTGTGAGACCTTTCGTTAATTCTCTGAAGCTGCAGCAAACCAGCCAACTCTTCTGGGGACAACAAGCAAACAAATCAGGTAGGAGAAAAAGGTGAGATGCTAGAGAATAAACCAGTCCTGGGACTGGACAGTGACATACCTGGTTAGGTACACCATGCACAACATAACTATGCACAAGGACCTCGATTCAAGCCCATGGTTGCCACTTGCTGGGGGGAAGCTTCATGAGTGCTGAAGCAGTGAGTGCTGTAGGTGACTCTCTGTCTTTTTCCTTTCTTCTCCCCTTCCCCCTTGATTTCCCTCTTTCAAAAAAGAAGAAGGAGGAGGAGGAGGAGGAGGAGGAGGAGAAGGAGGAGGAGAAGAAGAAGAAGGAGGAGGAGGGGGGGGAGAAGAAACCAGTTTCTCGGCTGGGGCCCAACCCAGCAGAGTACTTGCTCAGGTGGGGAGAATCATAAACTCTGGCAGAGCTTAGAATTTGGTGACGCTGGACTCAACAGACTAATTACTGAACTGAAATTCCTTGGAGGAAAACAGTTAACCAGTGAACAAAGGACTTTTTTTTCTCTCCTTCTTTTTCTTGGTTATATCTGAGCAGAACCAGAAAAAGGATGGTGCTGAATTGTGCTGAAAGGAAAGAGAACACCAGCCTCAAAGAATGGGTAACAGGTATAGTCTACAATATTTATTCAACTTTCCCATATCTGGGAGCTACTCTCTTCCCTGATCCAGTTTTCTAGCCCTTTTTCCAGCCATGACATCATTTCTCCAGACAATAACTTGGTCTACCTGCATATCAGAGGTCAAGTTCAGGCAAAACCTAGTATAGTCATGGGCCCTTTGGAATATAACTAAAATAGGCCTACTAGCTATCTTCAAGACGGAGACCCCAAATCTTCATTTGCACTACTCCAGCCTTTAGGTTCATGATTAGTCATCAATTTGTTTGGCTTTATATGTCAACTCTTTTATTCAGCCACCAGGTTCTAGATGCTACCATGATGCCAACTGGACTTCCCAGGGCAGATGACCCCACCAATGTGTCCTGGAGCCCCACTTCCCCAGAGCCCAGTCCCATTCGGAAAAGAGAGAGACAGGCTGTGAATATGGATCAACCTGCCAACACCCATGTTCAGTGGGGAAGTGATTACAGAAGCCAGACCTTCCACCTTCTGCACCCTATTATGACCCTGGGTCCATACTCCTAGAGAGATAAAAAACAGAGAAGGATCAGGGAATGGGATGGGATATGGAGTTCGGGTAGTGGGAATTATGTGGAGTTGTACCCCTCTTATCCTATGGTTTTGTCAGTGTTTCCTTTTTTAAAAAATATTTATTTATTTATTTATTTCCTTTTGTTGCCCTTGTTGTTTTATTGTTGTAGTTATTATTGATATCGCTGTTGTTGGATAGGACAGAGAGAAATAGAGAGGGGAGGGAAGACAGAAATGGGGAGAGAAAGACACCTGCCCACCTGCTTCCCCGCTTATGAAGCAACTCCCTTGCAGGTGGGGAGCCAGGGTGTCTAACCGGATTCTTAATGCTAGTCCTTGCGCTTTGCGCCACGTGCACTCAACCCGCTGTGTGACTCCCCAGTGTTTCTTTTTTATAAATAAAAATTAAAAACAAAAGAATGGGGGAGTCGGGCTGTAGCGCAGCGGGTTAAGCGCAGGTGGCGCAAAGCACAAGGACCGGCATAAGGATCCCGGTTCGAACCCCGGCTCCCCACCTGCAGGGGAGTCGCTTCACAGGCGGTGAAGCAGGTCTGTAGGTGTCTTTCTCTCCTCCTCTCTGTCTTCCCCTCCTCTCTCCATTTCTCTCTGTCCTATCCAACAACGACAACAACAATAATAACTACAACAATAAAACAACAAGGGCAACAAAAGGGAATAAATAAATAAAATAAATATTTAAAAAAATATATAAAAAAATTAAAAAAAAAGAATGGGTAACGGGGGAGTGGGAAGAAAGTAATGAAATCATTTTCTGTCATTTTTTATGAGTTCTGAATACTGAGCACAATAGTTACAGCTATACATGTATGCATTTATGTACATGTGTGTGGAGACTTAAAAGTAAAATTATGGGTGGGGGTAGATAGTATAATGGTTTTGCAAAGAGACTCACATACCTGAGGCTCCAAAGTCCCAGGTTCAGTCCCCTGCACTACCATAAGCTAGAGCTGAGCAGTGCTCTGGTAAAAAATTAAAAAAAGAAAAAAGTTAAAAGTCTAATTATAAAACAGATTAAAAGTGGTCCGGTTGATGATGCAATGAGTAAGGCATTGGACTCTGAAGCATGAGGTCCTAAGTTCAATCCCCAGCAACATATATACCAGAGTGATGTCTGGTTCTTTCTCTCTTTCCTTCTATCTTTCTCATTTATTATAAATAAATAAAATCGGGAGTCGGGAGGTAGCACAGCTGGTTAAGCGCACGTGGCCGAAGTGCAAGGACCGGTGTAAGGATCCCGGTTCAAGCCCCAGGCTCCCTACCTGCAGGGGAGTTGCTTCATAGGCGGTGAAGCAGGTCTGCAGGGGTCTATCTTTCTCTTCCCCTCTCTATCTTCCCCGCCTCTCTCCATTTCTCTCTGTCCTATCCAACAACGACAACATCAATAACTACAACAAGAAAACAACAAGGGCAACAAAAGGGAATAAATAAATAAATAAATATTTAAAAAAAGAAAGAAAAATAAAATAAACAAATAAAATCTTTAAAAAGACAGATTAAAAGCAAACAAATATAAAATTTAAAAAATATATATGCATATATGAAACTACGTGCATTAAATATATATACATATAATCACATATCTGCATATATAGTTTTTATTTTATACTGCTAAGTCTATTTAAAAAAGTGTTTTTATTAAGCAGAACTTGGACTGGAGTTGGTGTATTATACCAAAGTGAAAAAGACTCTGGGATGGGGGTAGGGAGGGGTCAGGTCCTGGAACATGATGGCAGAGGTCCTAGTGGGGGCTGTATTGTTATGTGGAAACTGGGAAATGTTATGCACATACAAATTACTGTATTTTACCATTGACTGTAAGCTATTAATCCTCAAATAAAGAAATTTTAAAAAATGAAAAAGTGTTTCTTGATTTCAAAATCTTAAAAATAAATTACTAAATCTCAATGATGTCTAATGCTATTTCCAACATTGCTGTCAAAAGCTGAATTGGGAAGTGTGACATAACATTCTTTTTTGCTCTTCCTCATTGTGTTCACAACCATGTAGGATACATGATTAAACTCAAATTTGTTTCCTTTGATGTGGATGTGATACTTGGTTAAGTGTATGCACTGCAAGTATGCAAGGATCTACATTTAATCCCTTGGTTTCCACCTGTGGGGGGAAAGCTTTGCCAGTAGTGAAGCAGTGCTGTAGGTGTCTGTCTGTCTCCCTCTCATGCTTGAGAATCCAGTGCTTTATCCTCTGCATCATCCTCCAGACCACTGTCTCCCTCTCTATCACCTCTTCCCCTCTTGATTTCTGGCTTTCTCTAGCCAATAAATAAATAAAGGTTAAAAAAAATCAACCAAACAAAAGACTTTATTCCCCCAAAGCACTGTTCAGTTCTAGTTTATGGTGTTGTGTAGGACTGAACCTGGGACTTTGAAGCCTCAAGTATGAGAGTTTTTTTGTGTAACCATTATGCTATCTACCCCTGCCCAACAAAGAATTCCATGATAAGATTCATTTGAGAGATGTCTTCAACTCTGCTTGGAGATTTCCAAAACACAAAGATGTTAAGGGTTCCAAGAAATCATAAGGCAAAACAAGCAAGTTTGTTTAACCTATAATTGTCCAAATATAGTAAATTAAAAAAAATACAGCTCATCTTTTTATAACTCTGTTCTAGTATCTCAGAATTTATATTCTGGGAAAGACGCCTACAGAAACACTCTACTGGGTTATGCTTTCTACCAAAAGCTACCAACCTTTTCATCATCCCAATTTTTCTTTTATCTTGTTTTTGAACATTTTTCTTTTTTTGCCTCCAGGGTTATCGCTGGGGCTCAGTGCCTGCCCTACAAATCCATTGCTCCTGTGGCCATTTTTTCTTTTCTTTTTTTTTGGATAGGACAGAGAGAAATTGAGAGAAGAAGGGAAGTTAGAGATGGAGAGAGAAAGAAAGACCCCTGCAGACCTGCTTCACTGTTTGTGAAACTACTACCCCCTTGCAGGTGGGAAGCCATGGGCTCAAACCAGGATCCTTGAGAGGGTCGCTGTGCTTTGTACTATGTGTGCTTAACCCAGTGTTCCACCACCTGGTCCCCAAACATTTTTCTTAGTAAATGAAACCATGCATATCTTGCTGAATGCTATGTTAAGTTATGTATGTATAGGGATGTAGAAGCAATGCACTGCTAGACTCCTTAATTTTGGCCAGTTCTACTGTGCCTTGGGTATTCAGTTTGACAGTCTGACTCCCAGTTTCAGCAGAGGAATGCCTATGGTCTATCTACAGTCAATCAGAACATTTGAACAGGATGAACTAATGAGTTTTCAAATTGAGTTATTATAATTCTAGCCTAAAGCAGAGATAAGGTGTCATAGCCAACTTGTAAAAATAGATATATAGTATGTGCATAATTGTTTTTCAAAGTTTAAAAAATATTTGGGTTTGGAGACAGCTTCCCCAACAGAGCACACACTTTACTATGGCAAGGTCCTGGGTTCCAGCTCCTGGCTACCAGATAGGAACACCATCCAAAAGGGAAGCTTCATGAGTGGTGGAGTGGGACTGTGGCATCTCTCCTCTCTCTGGCTCTTTTTCAGTCTCTGCCTTTTGTGCTCTCTCTGGGAAACAAATAGGAAAAAAGAAAACAAAAGAGCTCACTGGAACTATGGAGTCAAGTAGCTATAAAGTTTCAGAAAAGCCCTGGGGAAAAAAAAAAACAGTACCTCCAAGGTATTTTGCTAACTTCACAGATTCCTAAGGGTCTAAGTATTACAGACTGTGAAGTATCACAAGATATTTTGTACAAAATACTACTAGGCCTAAATGACGTGCATCACTTTTGTAGCCAGCATTCTGTCAATCTAAAAGTGACTTCCTGTTGATCCAAGATCACAAGAAAGTAACAGATTTTGAGATGTACTACAAGCAACTTGAAAAAGTAATAAGATTGTGAAGTACAGCACACCGTCTTATCTTTAGGTAGAAATTTTCATTCCTAGTTAATTGAATCTAAGATCTTCAGAAGAATCATATTCAACCATTGTGTTTTATAGATGACAAGTTCTTCTGCATTAATCGTCTCAATTCTCTCAGCAAGCAGATGACATTTTCAGTATACAAAGTGTCAGGGAGTGCTATATTATAAAATTTATTGGACTTTTTAGTTGTGGATGCTAGAAATCCAACATAAACTCCATTATACAAGCACACCAACTTATTGGCAGGTGACTAGTGGGTTTTCTTTTCTTTCCTCATTTCACAGAATTCTCAGAAGAATTGAAGAAGCAGGACATAGGAAGAGCATAAATGCAGCTGGGTTATAAACACAGGAAGCCAGGGACTGGAAGATTGCCAGGATTCTTCTCAGAGTTTCTTTGGCACTGGCTTTGCTCTCTCTTTTCAGATTTACTCTCTCTATTTGCTGGGGAACACATTTGCCAGAAGCATCTGGGTTTTATATCCAAGTATAGACTCACTGGAAAGAAATCAACTCAATGTACATTTCCTTCCCAGGCCAAAGTCACAAAGGAGAGACTGGAGTGCAGCTTGGGTGAGGTGCTGACCTGTGACAAGTTAACTAGACCCAGGGAGCAGGGCCCTAACATAAGCCTTGGGTGTTGCTGAGGTCAGAACACAGGTGGAGGGGGGTTGAGAGCAGGTGTGGGGAAGGAGTCAACTCTTAGAAGTGGTGTGCAAACCTACACGTGCATCTTCTGTACTGAACACTGGTGGTCTGTTCACAGACTCTCACCCCAAACCGACAATAGCTGAAGTTGTTGTCCTCAACTACATCTGGAGAGTGAGCATAAATGAATGAAAACACCCCTGGATTTCTCTCAGCGAAGTCAGATCTCTCCCATTGCTCAGCAAAAGAAGTGTAAGTCATTGCTCAGATCTGGGGTAAACATGGCAAGAGGTTTTTTCTTTAAGCTTCTATGTCAAGCTGGTAAGGAAAGAACTAGGAGAACACTAGAGAGATAGCTTACTACTGAGTAGGATGTCTGCTTTGCTGTGAGTGTGTGTGTACCCAGGGCTGAGTTCTGCCAACACATAGAATAAAAAATGAGATCTGGATGAGTAAAATTACATATGTAACCCAGGCTGCACACACACACACACACACACACACACACACACACACACACACACACACACACACACACACCCCTCACAAGAACTATGAGGAAATAAGGGAAACCAGGGCCTCTCTGTGCCTGCTCTTTCTCATACAACAATCAACACGGCAATAAGGATGAGGGTTTTGTCTGGACTTTACTCTCCAATGATCTGAGCTGTTAGTTTCTCAGGAAGCTTTATCTATAGATGTCTCAATCCCCTACCCCCACCCCCTCCAGGAAATGAGGAGTCCAGGAAGTATGGGCAAGGAAAGCAGGAATTAAAGAGAGAGACTTGGAGTATCTGGGTCCTAGGCAGGGGCAGGTGTAGCCAATCCCTCACAGCTGTAACTTTGCAGGTACTTGGAGACCAGAATTTATTCTTTAGAAACTTGGATATCTTTGACTTCTCTGCACTTGTTTTTCTTTTAGTTCTTCTAGTATTCTCAAATGTAAGGGCAGTGCTAAGGGGAACGTCTGCTCTTCCCAAGCCCCCAAACCTTCAGTTTCTTTGTGGTCTATTTTGTGGGTGGGGCCTAATCATAGGGCTAGTTTGGGGGATGAGATGAATGCTTATTTATTTTTTTAAATAATTTTTTATTTAATTTTAATGATAGATACAGTGAGAGATGACAAAACTTTATCCTGTCCTATGGAATTTGGACTTGCTAAGCTTCCAGAATAGCAAGAGCCAATTCCTCAAGACAAATCAATAAATTTCATTCATTCATTCATTCATTCATTCTCTCTCTCTCCATATATATATATACATACACACACACACACACACACACACAGATTTATCTCTCTCTCTTTGCTTCCAGGGTTATTGCCCTTGTTACCCTTGTCATTATTGTTTTTATTATTGTTGTTATTGCTTCTGCTGTTGTTGTTGAATAGAAAAGAGAGAAATCGAGAGAGATGGGGAAGACGGGGGTGGGGGGGGAGAAAGACAGACACCTGCAAACCTGCTTCACCACCCATGAAGCGACACCCCCCTCACAGGTGGGGAGCTGGGGGCTTGAACTGGGATCCTTAAACCAGTCCTTGGGCTTTGGGCCATGTGCACTTAACTCACTGTGCTACCACCTGACCCCCCAGATTTAAATATTTCTGTTTATCTATATATCTTTGTTGGTATGCTTCTAAGACCCCTTCTGTTTCCACCCTACTTGGCGAGTATATATAAGGACAGAATTGTGATTAGAGATAGCTTGGCTTAGATTGTGCTGCGTTCCACATGAATAAAGAGATACTGAGCTCAGCCATGAGTCCCTGGTTGTCTGTCTCCTGCCTGTGAAGCTAGCCTGGCATAATGGCGCCCTGAAGAATGACACTTGCAGACCTGCTTCACCGCTTGTGAAGCCACTTCCCTGCAGGTGGGTAGCAAGGGGCTCGAACCAGGATCCTTAAGCTGGTCCTTGCGCTTTGCACCACCTGCGCTTAACCTGCTCTGCTACCGCCCAACTCCCAGCACGTTACTTTTTTTTTCTTTTTATTTATTTATTTATTTATTTAAGAAAGGATTAATTAACAAAACCATAGGGTAGGAGGGGTACAACTCCACACAATTCCCACCGCCCAATCTCCATATCCCACCCCCTCCCCCGATAGCTTTCCCATTCTCTATCCCTCTGGGAGCATGGACCCAGGGTCATTGAGGGTTGCAGAAGGTAGAAGGTCTGGCTTCTGTAATTGCTTCCTCGCTGAACATGGGCGTTGACTGGTCGGTCCATACTCCCAGTCTGCCTCTCTCTTTCCCTAGTAGGATGGGTCTCTGGGGAAGCTGAGCTCCAGGACACATTGGTGGTGTCTTCAATCCAGGGAAGTCTGGCTGGCATCCTGATGACACCTGGAACCTGGTGACTGAAAAGAGAGTTAACATACAAAGCCAAACAAATTGTTGAGCAATCATGGACCCAAAGCTTGGAAAAGTGGAGAGGAAGTATTAGGGAGGTACTCACTGCAAACTCTAGTATACTTCTGCTTTCTTACTTTGGTGCCATACTCCAAACTCAGTCAATTTCTGCTTTGCGTTTCTACTTCTTTTTTTTTTTACATGCATAACATTCCCCAGATTCCCATTTAACAATACAACCCCCACTATTTCATTCATCATTTTTCATGGACCTGTATTCTCCCCACCCACCCACCCACTCCAGAGTCTTTTACTTTGGTGTAATACTCCAATTCCATTTCAGGTTCGACTTGTGTTTTCTTTTCTAATCTTGTTTTTCAACTTCGGCCTGAGAGTGAGATCATCCCATATTCATCCTTCTGTTTCTGACTTATTTCACTCAACATGATTTTTTCAAGGTCCATCCAAGATCGGCTGAAAACGGTGAAGTCACCATTTTTTACAGCTGAGTAGTATTCCATTGTGTATATATACCACAACTTGCTCAGCCACTCATCTGTTGTTGGACACCTGGGTTGCTTCCAGGTTTTGGCTATTACAAATTGTGCTGCCAAGAACATATGTGTACACAGATCTTTTTGGATGGATGTGTTGGGTTCCTTAGGATATATCCCCAGGAGGGGAATTGCAGGGTCATAGGGTAGGTCCATTTCTAGCCTTCTGAGAGTTCTCCAGACTGTTCTCCACAGAGGTTGGACCAATTGACATTCCCACCAGCAGCCAGCACGTTACTTTTAATTAATTATTTTTAGATTTGTTATTAATAGTATGTTCCAAGATTGTAAAGTTACAGAGTATAGTCCCAACCACACCCACCACCAAAGTTAACCCTCCACCTCCCAAAAATAACCACCATAGTCCTCATAAGTCTTATAGTTTGCTTCCTTCTATTCTACTCCACCAAGTTCACTTGCATCCAATATCTAGATTCCACATATGAGTGAAATAATCTGGTAGTTGTTGTTCATTTTTTTTTTTTTGATATTTCACTGAGCATAATCACCTCCTGTTCTTTGCATTTTGTCCCAAAGGACACAGTATCATTTTTTTTTTTTTTTTGGTTGCAGAGTAGTATTCTACCTAGTACATATCCCATAACTTCTCTAGCCAGTCATCTGATGATGGGCATTTAGGCTACTTCCACTTTTTGGGTTTTTAATTTTGATCAAAACACAGGCTTAAGAAATATGCTTTCTTTTTTTTTTTTCTCTTTTTTTTTAATTGGGGAATTAATGTTTTACATTCAACAGTTAGAACAATAGTTTGTACATGCATAACATTCCCCAGTTTCCCATATAACAATACAACCCCCACTAGGTCCTCTGAATCCTTCTTGGACCTGTATTCTCCCCACCCACCCACCCCAGAGTCTTTTACTTTGGTGCGATATGCCAATTCCAGTTCAGGTTCTACTTGTATTTTCTTTTCTGATCTTGTTTTTCAACTTCTGCCTGAGAGTGAGATCATCCCATATTCATCCTTCTGTTTCTGACTTATGTCACTCAACATGATATTTTCAAGGTCCATCCAAGATCAGATGAAAACGGTGAAGTCACCATTTTTTACAGCTGAGTAGTATTCCATTGTGTATATATACCACAACTTGCTCAGCCACTCATCTGTTGTTGAACACCTGGGTTGATTCCAGGTTTTGGCTATTACAAATTGTGCTGCCAAGAACATATGTGTACACACATCTTTTTGGATGGATATGTTGTGTTCCTTAGGATATATCCCCAGGAGAGGAATTGCAGGGTCATAGGGTAGGTCCATTTCTAGCCTTCTGAGAGTTCTCCAGACTGTTCTCCACAGAGGTTGGACCAATTGACATTCCTACCAGCAGTGTAGGAAGGTTCCTTTGAACCCACACCCTCTCCAGCATTTGCTGCTATTACCCTTTCTGATGTATGACATTCTCACAGGAGTGAAGTGATTGTCTTTATTTGCATTTCTCTGACAATCAGAGACTTGGAACATTTTTTTCATGTGTTTCTCAGCCTTTTGGATCTCTTCTGTGGTGAATATTCTTGTCCATGTCCTCCCCCCATTTTTGTATGGGGTTATTTGTTGTCTTGTTGTTGAGTTTGGCAAGCTCTTTATATATGTTGGTTATTAAACTCTTGTCTGATGTATGGCATGTAAAGATCTTCTCCCATTCTGTGAGGGGTCTCTTGGTTTGGGTAGTGGTTTCTTTTGCTGTGAAGAAGCTTTTTAATTTGATGTAGTCCCACAGGTTTATACTTGCCTTAGTCTTCTTTGTAATTGGATTCATTTCATTGAAGATGTCTTTGAAATTTATGCGGAAAAGAGTTCTGCCAATATTTTCTTCTAAGTTTCCTGATAGTTTGTGGTCTAACATCCAAGTCCTTGATCCACTTGGAATTTACTTTTGTATTTGGTGAAATACAGTGGTTCAGTTTGAATCTTCTGCATGTTTCAACCCATTGTTTCCAATACCGTTTGTCAAAGAGACTCTGCTTTCCCCATTTAATAGTCTGAGCCCCTTTGTCAAAGATTAGATGTCCATAGGTGTGGGGGCAGAAATATGCTTTCTATAGACTTTAAGAAGAGCTGTGAAAGCTCTGAGCACAAGTCAAAGATGAGTAAGAAAAGCTGCTTATCAGAAAGCTAAGCCTGAAGCAGGTAAACCCTGTGGTTTCTTTGCTGTTGCATTTTACTTTGAAAACAAAATTTTTACATATTCAACCTGTAGTTTTACTTATTGTAAAGATTTCACTTGCAAATATGAACACTTTGCATGAGGTACTAGGGGTCAAACCCAGAGCCTCCTGCAAACACTGTTGTTGAATCACTTCCTCAGAATGATTGTCAGAATTTTATATTTGAAATATATTTGCGTGAAAGAAAGTGAAAGAGAGAACACAAGAGAGGGAGGGAGTGATACCAAAGTAATACTCTACCATTCATGGAGTTCCATCTGCCTCTCTTTTGAGGACAGTACTTAGGGCCTTGCCTGCTTGTGAATCCTGTGCCCTAAGGCTGCACCACCTCCCCAGCTGCCTTTCCTAGTGTTTGTGAAAGTGACCACTCACCAGTGTGAAGTTGTGTTTGTGATCTGTGGCTTTGATTTATGTTTCCTAATAATAATAAATTAAGGCATTTTTCTCAGGTGTTTATGGGCCATCCATCTGCCTGCTTTGTAGAAGTGTCTCTTTAATTCTCCCCTAGATGATAGAGCTTTTGAAGATGTCACTTAGCATGATTTTTTTTATTTAAAATTTTTTAAAAATATTTATTTCATTTATTTATTCCCTTTTGTTGCCCTTGTTGTTTTATTGTTGTTGTTATTGTTGTTGTTGTTGGATAGGACAGAGAGAAATGGAGAGAGGGAGGGGAAGACAGAGGAGGAGAGAAAGATAGACACCCGCAGACCTGCTTCACCGCCTGTGAAGCGACTCCCCTGCAGGTGGGGAGCCGGGGTTCAAGCCGGGATCCTTATGCTGGTCCCCGTGCTCTGCGCCACCTGCGCTTAGTCTGCTGCACTACAGCCCGACTCCCAGTGAGCATGATTTTTAATGTTAGTTTATTTACTTTACCACCAAGGTTATTGCTGGGACTTGGTGCTTACATGAAGACTCCACACTCCCAGTGGCCTTTTTTTTTTTTTCTTCTTAATTTTTGTTAGACAGAGACAGAAAGAGGGGATGAGAGAGACATCTGCAGCACAGTTCCATTGCTCAAGCTTCCCTCTGCTGGTAGAGAGTGGGGACTTGAACCTAGGTATATCGTAAGAAGTGCATCCTATTGGGTGCACCAACCGCATGGACCCCTAATTTTAGTTTAAAAAACTGATAATTCTGCTTTTGCATTGAATCAACTTACTCTATTACAAAATCACTAAAACCATTCTTACTATGTAACTAGGGAACCCACTGGCTGTCATAGAAATGAATAGTTAGTATTTGGGGGCCTAGTGGTGGCATACTGGGTTAAGTGCACATAGTACAAAGCACAGGAATGAATAGTTAGGTTCCAAATAGGGAACTGAACATTGTTATGTGTTATCGGAGATGAAATATCAGAACTGGTTCAGACCTAGAGTTGCTCTGTATTCAGAATGGCAGAGTCACGGCATACAAGTCTGGCCATGCTGCCACCTACCTGTGCTAACAGCATGCTTTTCTCAGCTCAAAACCTAAATATTCACCGCAGAGACATTGTTCCTGTCTCTATAGTTTAGGGAAGCATACACTGAAACTGATAGACAAGTTCTGTGGTACATTTTGGCTGTGTTTGTTCTTAGGGCTCAGGTTACATTAAAATAAAATTGGAGTGATTGGAGGTGGCACAGTGGATAAAATGTTAAGTTCTCAAGTATGAGGACCTCAGATGATACTTGTTAGAGTGATGTCTGGCTTTCTCTCCCCTCTCTCTCTCTCTCTCCTCCTAGATCTCTCTAATAAGTAAATAAAATCTTTTAAAAAAAGCCAAAGTAAAGTTGGAATTATGTCCCTAATAATGTTTTCTTGGCCACTTACAGCATAACTACTTCAAGTCTGAAGCAGATGGAAAATGGAGCCTATGAGATCCTTTTCTTTGCTAACATATTTGCTTAATGATGTAGATTCCCTGCCTACAAGTGCCTTAGCAGCTTGGCTTATGTTTTTATTTTTGACCTGTGTGTGACCCAAGTCTGAGTCTAGTTCTCTCCACATTGAGGGAAGCTTTGGAGCTGTGGTGTATTTCCCTCTCTGTTTCTGTCTCTCTCCAAAAACCTTGGCCCAGAGTAGTGAAGCACCAGTGAACAGTAATAATAATAATAATAATTACAGTAATAAAAATTTTGTGCTTCATATTCTTATTCAAAACAATTTACTCCCCTTTTGATTTCTTCCTTCACCCATAGGGTATTTTCCAGTGGTGTTTAAACACTTCCATATATTTTTCTGTTAATGATTTCTAGTTTAATTCCAATGGGATTAGAGAATACATTTTGTATAAGCTGAATTATTATTATTTTTTTAATTTCTATTTATAAAAAGGAAACACTGACAAAACTATAGGATAAGAGAGGTACAACTCCACCCAATTCCCACCACCAGAACTCCGTATCCCATCCCCTCACCTGATAGCTTTCCTATTTTTTAACCCTCTGGGAGTGTGGACCCAAGGTCATTGTGGGATGCAGAAGGTGGAAGGTCTGGCTTCTGTAATTGCTTCCCCGCTGAACATGGGCGTTGACTGGTCGATCCATACTCCCAGTCTGTCTCTCTCATTCCCTAGTAGGGCAGGGCTCTGGGGAAGTGGGGCTCCAGGACACATTGGTGGGGTCATCTTCCCTGGGAAGTCTGGTTAGCATCATGCTAGCATCTGGAACCTGGTGGATGAAAGAAGAGTTAACATATAAAGCCAAACAAATTGTTGACTAATCATGAACCTAAAGACTGGAATATTGCAGATGAAGATTTGGGGTCTCCGTTTTGAAGGTAGCTAATAGGCCTATTTTAGTTATATTACAAAGGGCCCATGACTATACTAGTTTTTGCCTGAACCTGACCTCTGATATGCAGGTGGACCCAGGTTATTGTCTGGGGAGATGTTGTCATGGCTGGAAAAAACTCCAGAAAGCAGGATCAGGGAAGAGAGTAGCTCCCAAATATGAGAATACTGTATGAATATTGTTGACTGTAGACCCCATTTATCTGATCTGGGGCCCATATTCAGCTTAGGAGCCTATGTGACCTCTGCATCCCTGTAGGTCTGAGCTCACATTCTGTGGTCATGAGTAGGAACATTCCAAGCTGCCCCAATTTCAGGACCCATCTTCTTCAGGTGGCAGATAGAGTATGTTATCCAGCCTCCCTTCGGAGGATGGAACATTCACTACTGTTGTTGATAAGCTGAATTATTTTAAACATAGTGAGAGTTGGATTAAGAGTCATGGTGTGAATGTTTTTGGTAAAAAAATCATGTGCACTTATAAAGGATAGGTATGTTTTTGTTGTTTGGTGGAGTGTTACTTGTCAATTAGGTCAAGCTGATATATTGTGTTACTCTAATGGTTTAGATGCTCGATTTCTCCCTCTATGTTGAGGGAGGAGTGTTGAAATCTCTCAATATAATCACGGGTTTGCTCCTTTCTCTTTACAGTTCTGGCTTATGTTATTTTGAAGTTCTGTTTTCAGCTGCATAAACATTTGTGACTGGTGTATCCTTTGGATTCATTGAATTCTTTCACATTATGAAACAACTTTCTTATTCTTGGAAATATGTGTGGCTCTGAACTCTGTTTTGTCTAACATTAGTTTTCTTTATCTGTTTTGTTATATGGCACTGGGACCTTGTGCATGCTTGATGCCACTACTCAGTGACCTTCCTTGGCCAGTTTTCTTCTCCTTTTCTTAGAGAGAGGAAGAGGAAAGAGGGATGAGACAAACTCAGAGAGAACCCTACCATCCATGGAGCTGCCCCAGCTCCTCAAATGGTGCTCCCATAGGATTCGGGGGCTTAAACTCAGGGCTTTCTCCATGATAAGGTGCATAACCCACAGGGTAAGTTGTCTCTTGGTCCTAATATATTATGAATAGTAATAATAAAAAACCCCACAGTTTTCTTTGTGATTAGTGTTAGCTTGATATATCCATTTATTTATTTACTTTCTACCTGTGTTTCTTTTAAAAATATTTTTATTTTAATAAGAGAGAGAGAGAGAGGTAAGGCAATACAGAAAGACACAGAGAAAGACCAGAGCACTGGTCAGCTCTGGCAAATGGTGGTGCTGGGGAATGAACCTGAGACCTTGGAGCCTCAGGCACAAAAGCCTTTTTGCATAACCATTAATTATGCTGTCTCTCCATGCCCCACCTGTCCTTCTTTACATGGTTCATTTTTTTTCAGTTTACTCTATTCAATCTGATAGTCTCTCTTCTTTAAAGGGAGTGTTTAGACTACTTACATTTGTTATCATTACATGCTGAACTCAAATCCACAGTTTTTCTGTTTATCCATTTTGGGTCTGTTTTCAATTCCTTTTTTACTGCATTTTTTTTAGTTGAGTGTGTGTGTGTGTGTGTGTGTGTGTGTGTGTGTGTGTATGTGTGGGCTTCTTTAATGGATTACTAGCTATGTCTTTATCATGTTACGTAAATGTCTGTTTTGTTTTGTTACCACCAGGGTTATTGTCAGGGCTCGGTGCTGGTACTATGATTTCACCATTCCTGGTGGTCATTTTTTTTTTCTTTTTCTTTCTATTGTATTTAATAGAACAGAGTGAAATTGAGAGAAGGGGGGAAGGGTAGAGAGGGAAAAGAGAGACACCTGCAGAACTGCTTCGTTACTTATGAAGCTTCTCCCCTACAGTTTGGGATCTGTTGGCATTAACCTTGGGTTCTAGGCACTCATTGCTCTGTGTGTCCATTCTCTTTTTCCCTAGTTGATTTTAGACAAGCAGCTAACAAAAATGCCCACCTTAAGGAATAAAATTCTGTAGACCAACATTTACACCTGGATTTTAGAATCCTTTACAAGAGAAAAGCAGAGTTCTGGCTGTTCTTCTGGTGTCTAAAGTTCATGTTTAAACACCATTGCAAAACACATCAGTTTTCTATGAGAATATGAAAAAAAGGACAGTTTGTTAGATTCTTTAACACAGCCTTATATGTCCTTTGATATATAACCCTTGAATTCACTGTAGTTAAATGAATAAAATACACAACGGTTGATAAAAGTCTTATGGTATTAGTCAAAATCTAGCTCAAGCTGAAACTTTCAGTATTACAGATTTTTTTACTTTCAGAATTATGTATTTCTCCAGACTGTGGTTTTTGTGACCTGCATCAAAAAGATGAACAAATGGTGGGTAAGAACTAATTATCTAAGAGAGCAGTTATGTAGACACCAGAAACATTTAACTTAGATTTTATGAAAACTTGGGAATCATCATTTCTTTGCTTAGGAAGATCCTTGTGTCATACTGTCAGACTATATCAGTCAAAGGTCATTGCAGATCAAGTCTACCCCTGTCAGGTGAAGCAAGAGCATTTTAATGACAATTATGCATTTTCAGGGATGGCCAGTTAATATGGCTGCATTTCACTTAACACTCAGTCTACTGGCCTCCACTGGACCATGCTTCCTTAGAAGTCACAATCCTCTTGGTGCCAATTGGGTGTTTACTTACTGAAAGAGGACAGAAGACTGTATTTGTTTCTTTAGCTCTTCAATATCTCAGGTACTTATTTTTACAGGTTAATTATAAAGTTTGACTAGAAAAAAAGAAATTGCTTTTTGTAAATAAGCAAGTTTATATCTGTCATGCAAATTTAATAATTAGGATGAGGAGAAATCAAGTCCAATTTAGAAAAAGCTCAATGTGATTTAGAGATGGAACTGAAGTGGCATCTCAGTAACAGAATTTTGGGAAACATGGAATTTATGAGGCCTTTTAAAAGCTTTTCCTTTTAACTTACTTCCTTTTTGTCTTTTTAGTGATTCAGAGCTATCAGTGCATAGTATATACTATTAGATTTTTTAGCAACACAGTTCATAATAAAGCTTAATTCTAGTCTCAAGTGATTCATTTATTTTTTGGCCAGGAAAATTATGGGTTTATCTTTTATCCTCATGCAGCAAAATAGTACCTTATGAAGCACTACATTTTTTAAAATGTGTAATAACTGAAGCTACCCCTCAGAGGAAAATTTTTAAAAAAATTAATTAACTTTAGGTACAAATCTTTCTGAATTGTATCACAGTCCCTTGCCCTTTATAACATCATTACAGAAATGAAAAAGCCTGAATTCTTGAATCTTTTGCTAAATAAAATCAGAGTCCATCTTTGTATTTTCTCAGACCTTGTGCCATATATATGCAGAGTTGTAAAATAGGAATTATTAAAAAAATACAATTGATAAAACGGAATGGTCTTAGGGTAGCTCAAAGTGCTTAACGCGAGTACTGTTTTTCTATAGGACCTCTGATTTTACTGTGCTAACTTTATTACCTTGAGAATACCACCACCACCACGGATCTGAATTTTTGACACTTGACAAGCCTCTAAGATAGTCTTTTGGGAAAAATGGAGAAATACTGGTAAAATGAAAGTTTACTTGGGTATATTTGTAACCACAAGAGTTTGAAGTATATACAGAAGAGGAAAACAAAACTGTGTGCTTTCCCCTTATTCAAGAAGTGGTGTGCTATCAGTAGTCGGTTTGGAAAATACAGCTAGTATAAAGAAGAAAAGGAAAATCACAAACCCAAATCCACATCAAACCACTCTTCACACTTTGGTGTGTGTATTAATATAGAACTAAACCATACCTAAACTTTTGGAGAGGTTTTATTTATTTTGTTTTAACCTAGTGCATTGTGAACATTTTTCATATCAGTAGTTATTCTCCCCATGATGTCATTCCCAACAAATGCATGGTGCTTTGGCAGGTCTGTTCACCCAATTACATGTGACAAATCTTTCTTTCCCTTTCTTACAAAATATTTACTATTAATATCAGAAGAGTATGTTGAAAAATTCAAAGGCCTTTTCAGCATCCAAGCTGCTTACTTGGTTTTCCTTTTACCTTTTGTTGTGGTAAAATATTTTGTCATATCACGTTTGCATTTTTATAACCTTCTTGGTCTGGTCATGGTGTTTATTTTAATTTTATTAGCTGTGGGACATTTCAAGCAGGCTCCACACTATAAGGAATGACATAATGAATATTTACATAGCCTACACCTCAACTAGTGATCACTGTCTTTCTTGTCTGGTTCAAGCTCTTCTCTCCCCTTTCTTCTATAACAAAATATGTATTGTTAATTTATTATTATTATTTTTTATTGCCACCAGGGTTATCACTGGTGCTTGGTGCCTGAACTGCGAATCCATTGCTCCTAGTGGCCATTTCTCTTTCCTTTTTTTTCTTTCTATTTTATTTGATAGGACAGAGAGAAACTGAAAGGAGAGGGAGAGAGAAAGATAGACACCTGCAGACTTGCTTCACCACTCGTGAAGCATCTCCCCTACAGGTGGGACGCAGAGGCTTGAAACCTGCTCCTTGCACAGAGTAATGTGTGTGGTCAACTGGAGGCGCTACCAGCCGGCTCCCTCTGGGGCAGTGCTTTAAAGCAGATCCCAGGCCAAGATCTGCTGTACCTGTAAAGACTTCAGTCTAGTTTTCTAGTAGATAAGAACTTTTCTTTTCTATTTTTTTTATGATGGTCCCATGCTTTTATTTATTATTATTTTAATAATTATAAAACCATAGGGCAAAAGGGGTACAATTCCACACAATCCCCACCCCCAGAACTCTGTATCCAGTTCCTTCCCTTGATAGCTTTCCTATTCTTTATCCCTCTGTGAGCATAGGCCCAGGGTCATTATGGGGTGCAAAAGGTGGAAGGTCTGGCTTCTGTAATTGCTTCCCCACTGAACATGGGCGTTGACAGGTCGATCCACATTCCCAGCCTGTCTCTCTCTTTCCCTAGTGGGGCAAGGCTCTGTGGAAGCCAGGCTCCAGGACACATTGGTGGGGTCATCTGCTCAGGGAAGTCTGGTTGGCATCATGCTAGCATCTGGAACCTGGTAGTTAAGATATTAGGCAGAACAAATTGTTGACTAATCAGGAACCTAAAGACTGAAATAGTGCAGATGAAGATTTGGGGTCTCCATTTTGGAAAATCTAGTAGGTCTATTTTAGATATATCCCAAGGAGCCCATGACTTTACTAGTTTTTGCCTGAACCTGACCTCTGATATGCAGGTTATTGTCTGGGAGATGGTGTCATAGTTGGAAAATAAGAACTTCAAGACAGAAGCACATTGCCATTATAATGATTAACAAAAGCACCAGTGAAGACTCATTTTCACATTCATCCAGTAATCTTTCCATATTTAATTTGTTACAGGAATAGGGTCTTCTACTGAATTTCCTGCATTCAAGATTCAGTTCATTGATTGCAGCATTGTGGTGTAAACAGTCTCCTTCCACCTGCTTTTCTTAACTGGCCAGTAGACTTCAAGGTCTGATTAGACTAAAGTTTAAATTTTCAACAAGAACATTTCACATGTGGTGCTGTGTTCTTGATTTTATGCCACATAAGGAAGGAATAAACTTTTATTGTCCTGCTTTTAGTGATGTCAGGATTGATATCTGTTATTTTAAAATATTTTTATTTACTTATTATTGGATAGAGACAGAGAGAAATTGATAGGGGAGGGGAGATAGGGAGGAAAACAGACAAAGAGACACATGCAGCCTTACTTCACATGTTGTGAAGCTTTCCCCCTGCAGGTAGAAACCAGGGGCTTGAATCTGGGTCCTGTGCACTGTATTGTGTGTGCTTAACCAAATGCAGCACTGCCTGGCTGTCTGATATCTGATTTTAGGTGCTGCAGTCTGCTAAGTCCATCATGAACTTCCTCTTCACTTGGATTTATTTGCCACAATTTATTTTACTTCAGAAAGCGATAGATACAAATTGGTAGGGAGGGAGTCAGCTCAGCGGGTTAAGCACACATGGCACAAAGCACAAGGACCAGCGTAAGGATCCCAGTTTGAGCCCCCAGATCCCCACCTGCAGGGGAATCTCTTCACAAGCAGTGAAGCAGGTCTGCAGGTGTTTATCTTTCTCTTCCCCTCTCTGTCTTCCCTTCCTCTCTCCATTTCTCTCTGTCCTATCAACAACAATGACATCAATAATAGCAACAATAACAACCACAACAGTCAAACAACAAGGGCAACCAAAGGGAATAAATATATAAATATTTTTTAAAAAAAGAAATTGGTAGGAAATGGGGAGATAGAGAAGGTGAGAGGAAAAGAGACCTCTACAGCACTGCTTCACCATTCATGAAGCTTCCACCCCAGCAGGTAGAGATTAGGGGCTTGAACTTGGGTCCTTACATATTGTAATGTGTGTGCTCTATCAGGTTCTACCAGGTAAATCACCTCCCAGACCTTTTATTTAGCTTAAAAAAATCACTACTCTTTTTTTTTTTAATTTTAATCAGATTTTAATTTTATTTTAATTAATTTTAATTAATTTTAATTAATTTTTAATTTGCTCAGCTCTGTTTTATGGTAGTGCTGGAAAATGGCACCTTGGAGTCTCAGGCATGGAAGACTTTGTACATCACCATTATGCTGTTTCTTCAGCCCTCTACACTTTTTAAGAGAACACATATTCTTGATTTCTTTCTATACAATTTTTAACAACTGGTACAGCCAAACAGAATTAAAGAACAGATAATCAATCGTAAGAGACATCCTTTGATGTCAGGCTCGAGTCACCTGCCAAAGACAGGCACAGAACTCTGAGGCCTCAAAGAGAAGCAGTGAGAATCTGATCAGAACCAAAGTGAATGTCTGTCCTGAGAAAAAAGAACCAGCAATGATCTTGAACGCAGGCAACACTTCAATACTTCAGTTCCTGCTAGTCACTGAACTCTAATCTCCGGATCTAGTTACTGCCCAGGGAGCTTGAGGGAAGTAATATCTTCCGGAGACCCACTGGCAACATGACTCTCCAGCCTCCCCAGGCTCCCCAGCCTCCAGAAAAACAGGGGCATTTCTCTCTAGATAATTGTTAGCCATTTTGAATGGGTGAAGTTCCAATTATTTACCAATTTTCTTCATTGTTTGTTACTTGGAGTTGTTTTTGTTTTTCTTTGCTGATTAATATTTCTTCTTAAAAATACTGTATGTATGTATAGACGTATGTATTGGGTAGAGATAGAAGTTGATGGGGAAGGGAGATCAAGATCTTCCTCTCTACCTCCCCCCTCAATCTCTTTCTCTTGTTTTTCTAAAATTTTCTTATTATCTTTATTTATTTATTGGATAGAAACAGAAATCGAGAGGGAAGGGGGAGATAGAGAGGAAGAGGAACAGAGAGACACTTGCAGCACGGCTTCACCACTCATAAAGCTTTCTCTCTACAGGTGGAGGCCAGGGGCTCGAACCTGAGTCCTTGTGCATCGTAACATATGCGCTCAACCAGGTGCACCACCACCCAGCCTCACAATATTTCTCTGTCTCTGACCAAACAAATAAATAAAATATTGGAAAAAAAATAAGAACACACTGGAAACATGCTAAAAGGAGGTTGATGATGGCTGTGTGAAGGGCAGTGTCTGCACAAAGCACTATGGTCCCATTTGGTCCACAGCGTAAGGGAAGGACTTATCCACACTGGTGAAGAAAGGCTGAGTAAGAGCAAAGCATGCCTCCAAAAAGCTCACAGCTATTTGCTTTTCCACAATAGGAATTCCCAATATCTAGCACAGTGGGAACCCTCACTTCACTGTAGGGAATAGTCTAGGTTATCCCAGGGGATATTCTAGGTTTTTCTTTAAAATATTCTAGGGATATGCTGGGGAATATTCTGGGAACTCTCATTTTGTTATTCACCTCAGCTTGCAAAGAAAGTAGAAAACAGTTTCATGTCCTCCTATACAGATGGGGGTGGGGGAGGTGTGTGGCACAAAAATCAAAAGCAGAGCCAAGCAAGGGCAGGTTACTGTTGTGCATGTCATTTCCTTCTGAAACCTCCGATGTGCAGAACTTGTAGAAAGTCTGCGAATGGCACACTCCTAAGGAGGGCATATTGACTTAGGAGCCTCAGTGCTTTTAGAGATGTTCCCCAAGTGGCTCCTCAACTAGGCTGCTTCCCCCACCCTTCTCATCACTACATTGGGCAGGGCTAAGGAGTTTACTTGTCAGTCTAAAATCTCCCCTCCATGAACTAACCCTCCACCAAGATAAGAAACACAGTGTTGCTTTAACTGACTCAATGCATTCTGTCATTGGGCACATGCTAAAATTGCAGTGCGCCAGATGGCATTGTTTTGGCTCTCTGATGCTTACACGTAAAAAAAAAAGGCACTCCTAGAGGGGGTGTATATCCTGTTCCTGAGTTTAGGGGGAGGAAGACGCAAAGCAGGGCCACCTAGTCACAAGGCAAGCTGATAGGGGATTGTGTGGCCTAGATCAACCACTCTCAGAGGGTCTGAGTTCTTTCTCAGTACTGCCTTTTGCAGACATAAGAAGTTAGTAAGAGCTGCCTTAGCGAATCCCCTCAATGCTAGGCCTAGTTTCCCCACCTTTGTTGTGTAGCAACCAGTACAGGTAAACAGAGTCGCTATCTGCAAGCAAACACACACAGTAACCACTTCCTTTGTCTGCTGGTTGGTTAGGTGATAGGAGGAACCCCAAGTGCCAGGTGGCAACTTCAACTTCCAGTTCCACAGAATACTCCTTTTTCCCCAGATAGAATCACTCTTCTTAGCAATGAAGCTCCCTGCAGGGTCCACAGAACTGTGAGAAGCAGAAGTAGAAAACTCTCTCATGGGTTAGTAGAGGTAACTGTGAAAGGAATTAGCCATTTTTACCTCTTCATTTTCAGATTCATGGATTCAAACCTTAGATGGAGGTTTGAAGCGCATGTTGATCCTGAAGGGTGGGAATTATACTTTGGGAGTGGGGGTGGGGTGGGAACAGTGGGAGGTGAATTTGTCTTAACTAGAACCAGAACTGAGTCTCCAGGGGGCCAGGCTGCCTTTCTCTTCTGGGTCTGAGTGGTGAAACAGGTAAATTCCATAGGCATGAGCTCACTGTTAACTTTTTCTTTTTCCCCTGTAATGAATGAGTTGCTTAGTCTGAGGCCCCGTGTATGAGTTATCATTAAAGTAAAAAAATAAAAGGCCACGTGAGCCTAGAGCTGAGGGTGTTGACAGTATTGTGAGTGGAAGAGTTGGGTCAGTCTGCAGCACAAGTGTCTGTTACAATGAAGACGGTGGTTGTGGAAAAGGCTCAGCATGGCTGGTGGCTAGGTTCTCTTCCTGCCACAGTATCTCTGTTATGAAAGGGATTCAGCATGGCTGGTGGCTGGTTTCTCTCCCTGCCACCACAAACGGTGCCATACTGGGAGCTCATCCTCATCCTTGGAGTTGTCAACCTGAGCATTTTGGGAAGCTACCATCGGTATTGGGAAGCACATGTTGTGGGGCCTGTACACTCTCTCCATTCCCGCTCCCATGCTTTACACACACACACACACACACACACACATCTCAAGCAAGTGCCTGGGGATTTGGAGAAACAGAGACAGACAGGCATCCATTGACTCAATTGTCTTCACTGCCTGCTCTGTCCTTCACTCAATAGCACTCAACTGGGAGTCGGGTGGTAGCGCAGCCAGTTAAGCGCATATGGCGTGAAGCGCAAAGACTGGCTTAAGGATCCTGGTATGAGCCCCTGGCCCCTCACCTTCAGGGGAGTTGCTTCACAAGCGGTGAAGCAGGTCTGCAGGTATCTATCTTTCTCTCCCCCTCTCTGTCTTCCCCTCCTCTCTCCACTTCTCTCTGTCCTATCTAACAATGATGACATCAATAATAACAATAATAACTACAACAACAATAAAACAATAAGGGCAACAAAGGGCAAGATAAATAAATAAATATAAAAAAAAGAAACAAAATAGCACTCAATTCAGTTGAATTGGATAGTGAGATTTGTGGTTTAAAGTTCTATCCACAGGGACCAGAGAGGGAGCTCACGGCGAGTGGGCCTGCTTTGCCATGTGTGTGAGCCAGGTTCAAGGCCCTACTCTACTAGAGGGGGATACATGGGCATAGGGGGGATGTTTCAGGGCTGTGCTGTCTCTCCTTGACTCTGAGAAAGTTGACCTGGCGAAGACCCACCTATGACCAAAAAAATGTAAAAATATTCTGTCCAGTGATGGAATTTCCAATATATTCTGGTTTGCTTTTGTTTTAAGGTCCTTGAGCCTTATTCCCTGTTTGCCTGCACATGGAGAAAGCAATCTGTAAATCAGATTGTTCTTTCACCATTTGTTCACAGGGAGATTTCTCTGAAACCCCGGAGTGCTCGCTAGAAAGAGCACATGTCACTCTGTACGTGTGGCTTTATTGTTCCTTTGTGTAAGCCTGCAAGTTCACCTATCATTTCTGTTCAACGCAGCCATGAAGAGTTGCGGGTGTGCCTGATTGTGTGCCCTGCTGAGGCAGTCACACCCAGACACCTAGGAGCAGTCTAATTCACACAGTCAGGGCCAATAGCCAACCAGGAGCGCTTTCTCTAAAGGAGGATGGCTCTTTGGAAAAGAGGATACTATTGTACCTGAAGCCTCAAGGATTTGCACCATGGTCACCTTTTGGGTATTCTCTGGTCTCCACACAAAATCAGGTCTACTGGATGTGCCGGGTCATAAAGCCTGGGTAGAAACAGACAACAGAGTGGTTGTGGAGCCATCTTCTAGGCTGCTTCCACTCCTTGGCTGTTATATCACATCTTTGAAGTATTACATAGAAAATGTATGACTTAATAATGGGAAACACTTAGACTCTATAAATGGTATAAAGCCATTATTGTTTTTCTTTTGTACTCATAATATGCTGAAAAAAAAGTCAGACTAAAGCCTATTCTCATTGTATTAATCAGTGAAGTGAGACTCTCAGTATCTAGGTAATTTGAGTTTTCAATAAGCTCAAAATCAACTGTACCAACTAAAATAATGACACTGGTGATTTTGTTAGGATACATCCATGACTGCACAATTAAGATAATTTATAGACTTTTATTGTTTGAGCTTCCTTTCCCTCTCCCCAAGCCTTAAGAAGCAGGGAGGAGAAATTCTTGTACTCTTCACTGGCCTCTTCCCTTGGCGGAGATCCATGCCCACCTCCCAGTCCGCTTGGAGCATCCTGGGAAAGAAATTGAAGGGGATGAGCACATGGTTTCCCTAGAAAGGCTGGGCACAGTGCTGTGGGGCATTCAGCCTGGGATAGCTCTGTGTTAGATTTGGCAGGAGTCAGCAGACTCGTGTGATTTTAAAGGAGATGAGAGTTTAGACAATGAGCACATAGGTGGTGAATGGTATGAGTGAAGTCACGATAACTTGCTTCAAATGACGTGACCTACATAAATTCCCATGGGGATTTGTACAATACCAGGAGACTTGTGAGATGGACTCTTACCCTGAATGAGCTTTGGTTTTAGAATAATACAAACCATTGTCACAATCCTCAGAAGCCCATGTTTGTGGGGTAAAAGTCTCATCTTCTTTCATCTATTTTTTTTTTAAAATTTTTTATTTAAGAAAGGATTAGTGAACAAAAACATAAGGTAGGAGGGGTACAACTCCACACAATTCCCACCACCCAATCCCCATAACCCACCCCCTCCCATGATAGCTTTCCCATTCTCTAGCCCTCTGGGAGCACGGACCCAGGGTCGTTGAGGGTTGCAGAAGGTAGAAGGTCTGGCTTCTGTAATTGCTTCCCCGCTGAACATGGGTGTTGACTGGTAGGTCCATACTCCCAGTCTGCCTCTCTCTTTCCCTAGTAAGGTGTGTCTCTGGGAAAGCTGAGCTCCAGGACACATTGGTGGGGTCTTCAATCCAGGGAAGCCTGGCCAGCATCCTGGTGGCATCTGGAACCTGGTGATTGAAAAGAGAGTTAACATACGAAGCCAAACAATTTGTTGAGCAATCATGGATCCCAAGCTTGGAATAGTGGAGAGGAAGTGTTAGGGAGGTACTCACTGCAAACTCTAGTGTACTTCTGCTTTCAGGTATATATTTTGCAGTATTTTATGGATACGTGTGCACATAGGCTCTCTCTCACAGAAACTGGTGTATATCTAGATTATGGGACTTAGTTAGAAAGTGAACTACCTGAGATGAAATTAGAGTGTACTATAAAAGGAAAGGTCTCACCCGAGTAATGAAGCTGAAGGGTTGTCATTCCAAACGTGAAGTCTCTGGACACAGTCTGAGGTGAAGCATGTTGAGGTGGCAATCGTTGCTTCATCTATTTGTTTTTTGCATCTAGATAGCAAAAGCAGAGTCATTAGTGGTGATGGGGCTGGAGTCTTTGGTTGAAGATTGAATTTGAGAGTTTGCTGCTTATCACCAAGGACTTCAAGGGAAAAGAATGTCTGTCTATGTACCCTAATATCACAACCAACTCAACATGTCTTTAGTTTGTTGTTGGTCTGTGCCAGTGGCTGATTCACTTAGTTGTTTGGAAGAGTGCTAATGAGGCCAAGGTCAGGGCTCTCATTTCCATACAGACACACTTAGAGAGAACTTCAGCTCCAGTTGCTCTGAATTAAATCCCTAACCAGCACCAACTACTTTACAGATATGTGCACTGGGTTCTGGGAAGCCAGGTGAGAGGGTGTGAATGAGTCAGTACAAAGTCTGACAACCTCCAAGGGCAAAAACTCAAGCCAGATGTCCTGTTGATATTCCTGTAATCTGTGTGGCTGCTTATGAACGAGCTAGCACAGTGCTGTCATAGGCACTAATTCACAAAGCAGAAATACAGCAAGCCAAGGCACCTTAATTTAACTTAAGGATAAAGCTCTTTGTTAGTTGGTTCAGCACCATACCTTACCTGTACTAAACATTTTACTCATAGTTTACACAGTGTTGTTTCACGTAAAACAACAATACAAATTTTAAGAAACCTGTTTAAAATTCTGCAAAATAAAGGGGGGGTGATTCTAAGATTGTGTTTTACATAAATATGCTGAAAAGGAAGCAGTCGTTAGAAAATGTATTTTGGGGCTGAGGATATAGCATAATGGTGATACAAAAATGCTTTCATGACTGAGGTACTGAAAGTTAAGGTTCAATCCCCAGCACCATTATAAGCCAGAGCTGAGCATTTCTCTGGTAAACAAACCAACCAACAAAACCAAATATGTACATTGTTCTTAAGGCTTTTGAAAGATTGTGATGTAATTTACACATACAGTGCTAACTGGCTTTAAGGGTTCAGTTCAACACATTCTGATGATTGCTTAAACCCACATACACCTCTTGAGAGAGTAAATAGAATGTTTCTCTCTTTTTTTGTCCTTTCCTAGTCATTTCCACATCTACCTTCTCAGTTACAGCTGCTCTTTTTAAAATATTTATTTATTCAGTTTTGTTTTTCTGTCTTCACCAGGGCTTCACAGCTTTGAATCAGCCTTTTCAGATAGAGAGAGACAGAGAAAAACAAAGATACTACAGCACTGAGACTTCCTCCACTAGGTGGGGGCAGGGCTCAAAACTGGCTCTTGTGTATGGCAGAGCAGGTACACTATTTAGGTGAGCTATCTAGCAGGCCTTTCTTTTTTCCTCCATTATCATCACCGTTACCACCATTTTCAATTTTACTCTTGTCTTCCTCCTTCTTTATTCATTTATGTTAATGAGAGATGGAGAGAAAGACCATAGTACTGCTCAGTCTTTTTTTAATAGTATTTTTGGGGATTGAAAGTGTGATCTTTTAAAAACTTTATTATTGATGATTTAATAATGATTGACAAGATTGTGGGATAAGAGGGGCATAATTACACACAATTCCCACCACCAGAATTCCATATCCCATCCCTCTGTTAGAAGGTTTCCTATTCTTTATTCCTCTGTGAGTATGGACCCAGGATCACTATGGGGTGCAGAAGGTGGGAGGTCTGGCTTCTGTAATTGCTTCTCTGCTGGACATGGGCATTGACAGGTCAGTCCATACTCCCAGCCTATTTCTATCTTTCCCTAGTGGGGTAAGGCTCTAGAGAGGTGAGGCTCCAGGGCACATTGGTGAGGTTGTCTACCCAGGAAAGTCCATGGTAGCATCTGCAACTTGGTGGCTGAAAAGCATTAAGATATAAAGCAGAACAAATTATTTAATAATCAAGAACCTAAAGGTAGGAATATAGCAGATGAGATTTTGGGTATTCGTGTTGAAAGAAGCTAGGAAGTCTATTTTAAGTACATTCCAAAGGGCCTATGACTTTACTAATTTTTGCCTGAGCCTGACAGCTAACATGCAGGTAGGCTAAAAGTATTGTCTGGGAAGGTGATGTCAGAAGAAACTATGATCTTTGAGGAAACTGGGCAGTGGCACACACTTGGTTAAGTGCACATGTTACCATACACAAACACCCAGGTTCAGGCTCCTACTCCCCACATGTAAGGGGGAAGCTTCAGAACAGTGAAACAAATACTGCACTTAGCTCTCTGTCTCTTTCCCTTTCTGTCTGTCTTCCCCCTCCCCTCTCAATTTCTCTCTGTCCTTTCAAATAAAGAAGGGAAGGAGGGAGGGAGAAAGAGAGAGAAAGAGAGAGAGAGAGAGAGAAGTGAGAAGTGCTTTGGTGGAACGAAAGAAAGAAAAAAAGAAAGAGACTGTGATCTTTGAATCTCAGTCCTGAAATTATAGAACACTTACTAGTTCTGTGCTTTCTAGAACTTCCAATATGTAGCCAACTAGTATTTATTATTTTGTGTCTGCCATTTTTCACTCACTATAACTAAGGTTTCTGCAGGTTATTACGTTGTGTCTGAAATTGATTTCTTTTCAGTTTGGTATGAAGATACTATATTCTGTTTGTTCATCATCATTGATGGATATTTTTGTTGTTCTTGCTTTCAGCTATTATGGCCAAAATTTCTGTAAACATTGGCTAAAGACAATTAAAATTTTATATTTAAATTATCATTTTGGGATCTGGGTGGTGGCACACCTGGTTGAGCGCACATGTTATCATGCACGAGGACCAGGGTTCTAGCCCCCGGTCTGCACCTACAAGGGGGAATACTTTGCAAGTGGTGAAGCAGTGTTGTAGGTGTCTCTCCATCCCCCTCTCTATCACCTTTTCCTTCTTGAATTCTGGCTGTCTCTATCCAGTAAATTAATAAAGATAATGAAAATACAAATAAATAAGTTCTTGTTTTTCATGCTAAGCTCTGAGAGCAGGAAATGAGTAGCTCCATCAAACAATTTCCTAGTTTCCTCTTTTTGCTTTGGTTCCCTTCAATTGTTATCAAGATATAAGTGTTTAAAGAAGTTAAAATTTCGCAAGTGACTGATAAGTTACATGTCCTTACAGTACTGAGGAAGAAAAATCAAAACAGCAGATCCCCTGTGTTAAATAATACATCAATGGGCTGGGAAGACAGCATAATGGTTCTGCAAAAGACTTTCATGCCTGAGGCTCTGAGGTCCTAGGTTCAGTCCCTAGCACTAACATGAACTAGAGTGGAGCAGTGTTCTGTTCTTTCTTTCTATCTTTCTGTCATTAAAATAAAATAAATGAAATATTTTGAAATGTATATTTAAAGCAGGTATACATAAAGTTCAACTTCCTGAACTATGTCCAGTTAAATTCAAACAGTTATGATTTTTTTTTTTGCCTCCAGGGTTATCACTGGGGTGGAGTGTTGACACGATGAATCCGCTGCTCCTCGTGGCCATTTTTCATATTTAAAAATTTTTATTATTGAATAGAAGAGAGAGAGAGAAATTGAGAAGGGAGTAGGAGATAGAGAAGGAGAGAGAGAGACACCTGCAGACATGCTTCATCGCGTGTGAAGTTCTTCTTCTTCTAGCGTTTGCCCTTCAACAGCTGTAGCCAGTCAACAGCATCAGGTTGAGATGCGTGTGAAGTGACCCTTCTTATCCCTTCACACCCGCCTCACAGGTGGAGAGCTGGGAACTAGAACTGGGATTCTTATGCAGGTCCTTGTGCTTTGTACTATGTCTGCTTTACCTGGTGCACCACCACCTGACACCTCAGGTATACTTTTGTATTATTTTTCAAAGTCATTCCTGTTTGCCAATATGACTGCCAGTTCAATAATTAATTTTGTTTATTCAACAAAAAAAATCATCAGTCTTCTCTTGTATGTTTTTTGGGCTGTGCTGGGGCTCTGCACACACAAAGGAAGGCAATATTTGCATTTCATACCAGACTTGCTTGCTGTGCCTGGCATAATACCTGGCACATAGAGGAAGCCAAATATGTATTTTTGAATGAAGGACGGGCTTCTGAGTTTAGTGCAGGACTTGACCAGAATACAAATAAGTTAGTATGGTATTGACAGATAGATGAAGAGAGTACTATAAAAATTTATATGTTTCTGTTTTTAGATCCCATGCAATTGCACTATTAAAAAAAAAGATATATTTGTTCATTTGTGAGTGAAAATAAAAGAGGAAAGAGATCAGAGTGCTGGTTAGCTTTGGCATATGGTCGTACTAGGGATTGAACCGATGAACTCTGGGGCCTTGAGTATGCAAACTGGTGCTCTACCAGGCTGAGCTGTCTCTGTGACTTGATCATAATGCTTTTAATGATACTTTCTCTGTTGGACTGTAATTTGTCTAATCTTAGTTTTCTCCCCCATTTGAGGACCAAACAGAGACTGTTTCCTATTCTTCTTAGTATCCTTGCCACTCACTCAGAAGGGAGTGACTAATAAACTCTAGGTTGGCCAAAATATTGTGCAGGACAAGTGACATTTGGGAACTTAGAGAGGAACTTAGAGAGGAGATCTGGGAGGTGGTGATGGGAATGGTACTCCCAGCTACAAGACAAATTTCATCAGCAGTGTTCCTTCGGGGGTCATTGTTTAATTTCTTGAAAATGTTCCCATTTAATATTCCTGAATCACCATCCTGATTTTCACTCCCTTTTAGCAATTCCATTTTTAATTAACTTTTGAAGAGCCATTCCTACATACACATCTACATTGTGAAATGGCCCTGAGCCAAGATATATATATATATTTTTTACAAAAGATTATGTTCCTGTCATTCTTTTAAACAATTAATCTATTGAATTCCTTAAATACAAAAAAGGAATATGACAAAACCAAAATAATTGCCTAACATTTCAATAGAGGCTTTTATCCCATGTAAAATGAATTAAATGGAATTGTTATTATTATGTTTTTTAGCCATTCCAGGTATAAAAATGATCTGTTTTTCAAGTAATAAAAAATTAAATTCTTCATAACTGATAATCAGCCCCAGTCAGCTTGATTTACTACTAAAGAATATGCACCTCACTGAGTGAAAAAGAATATTATTAACAAAGACAGTGGAATTTCTTTATTTCACATTTATCATACAATTGGGAACTGTACTTAGAACTCAGGAAGAATATTTTTTTAGCATTACTTCATGTTATGCTTACAGGCATTGAGTAAATTTCACTGGAAATTTCTCCGATTGGATGTTGAAGGTCATCTTTCAGTAAGCACAGCATACAATGATTCTAGGCGTCATGAATTCTAAGATGTAAATTACAGGGGCTTTGAAGATAAGAATGATTCTCCTAGGCAATGCGTTGGACAAAGTAGTAGAGTGGAAATGTCATCATTATGGGGGGTGGTGGTGTGCAGTGGTGTTCATCTCAATTCTTTCCATTTCCACTTTGCTTTAGCGGGCTTTGACATAAAAGGAAATTGTATGCTCTTTGTTGATATAATGTGTAAGTTTATTTCAGAATTCAGAATAAAACTTCTTTTTCATGCTCTTAGTAAGACCTTAAAGCATTTAAGAAGCTAATTAAAAACGTTTTAAGCAACGTTAGGGTGACTTGATTACCTCAAAAATAGTCAGGAAGTCCACTCAACATTAAGCTACTGTATTTTTCAGTTATTGTATTTCCCAGTGGAAAAAGCACAGATTAAAAAAAAAAGAAGAAACACAGGGAGTCACGTGGTAGCGCAGCGGGTTAAGTGCATATGGCGTGAAGCGCAAGGACTGGCATAAGGGTCCTGGTTTGAGTCCCCGGCTCCCCACCTGCAGGGGAGTCACTTCACAGGCGGTGAAGTAGGTCTGCAGGTGTCTATCTTTCTCCTTCTGTCTTCCTCTCCTCTGTCCATTTGTTTCTGTCCTATCCAACAACAACGACTATAAAAAAAAAATCACAGATAATGCTTAAGCCAAATCAACTGAGTGAACAATCACATAGATATCCTCAAGAATAAAGTCAATCAAAAAAACCATTTGTATATGACCTTAGAATACATTATGTGACTGTTCTGTGACAACACAGGAAAATTCAGTGGCACGGTGAGGCTTTCCTTACAGGGAAACTCCAGTGAATTCAGTCTCCCTGCTCATTGCTGAAGGAAGAAATAACTATGTCAGTATGTGTAGCAGCATGTTCCAACTAGATATTTGTTGATTTCAGATTTGCTGTATACTTAATACCTAACCCCGTACCTGGAGGACTCAGTAAACTTATCTGTAAACTCTCAGACATGGATGGGGGTTGGTGGCAAAAGCATCCAGGATGCAATAGCCCCCAGGTAATCTAACTCCTGACTTTGTTAAAGGAGAATCAGTAACTTACTGAAACAGCGGCAATCTAGACGTTGAGTTTGATAGAAAGCCAATTACCACTTCCTGTGTCCTAAAGCTGTTAACCCACATACCCCACTGTTTGTTCTGCTTCCTGCTGAATCAACTTCTTTGTAACCTGGAATTTTAATGTGTTATAAGGCTTGTTATAAAAAGGGTTCTGGCCCTTCAGGGAGGCCTCCATTGTTCATCCCTCTCCTTTAGAGGTACACATTGTATGGGGACACCTTCAGGGTCTCAGACACATGACTTACGTCTCTCTGAATAAACTTTGGGGTTCATGCTGCACTCTTCCCAAAGAACTGACCATTCAACAAATATGCATGTCAGAAATGTCCTAGAGGGGGCTGAATGGTAGCACAGTGGGTTAAGCGCACATGGCGCGGAGTGCAACCCCCAAGTGCTAGGATCCTGGTTTGAGCCCCTGGCTCCCCACTTGTAGGGGGGTCACTTCAGAAGTGGTGAAGCAGGTCTGTAGGTGTCTTTTTCTCCTCCTCTGTCCTCCCCTCCTCTCTCGATTTCTCCTGTCCTATCCAACAACAATAACAGCAATAACAATAACACTGGTAAACAACAAAGGCAACAAAGGGGAAAAAATAGCCTCCAGGAGCAGTAGAGTTATAGTGTAGGCACCAAGTCCCAGTGATAACCCTGGAGGGAAAAAAAAAAAAAAGAAAATGGCCTAGAGATGTGCTTGTCTGCAGTCTGCAAAGTGAAATCACCTACAAAAAGGTGCATCTCCTAGAACTTTAGAGGAGGAAGAGTTTTTCTGCATTTACTACATTAGTATGAGGTCAGTTTATTTGATATAAACAAAGCCCCCAATAAGGACCAATGATAGCTGGATTGATTGGCAATATCATTTACAGAGAAAGAGAGTGAGAGAGAAAGAGAGAGAGAGAGAGAGAGTTAGAGTTCTGACAATCTTCTGACAAGTGTCATGACCGCATCATGGAGGCAGCACTGTGGTGACCTCCCCAATTTCCATCTCCAATGCTAAGTACATCAAGATTCCAGCACATGAATTCAGGAGGAGGCAAACACTCAGTTGACAATATCCACGCCGCCTGAAAAGGAAGGGGAGAAAGGAAAGACTTGCTAAGCAACAGCCTCACTTCACCTCAGGTCTCTCCTTTCTGCAAACAGGTCTGTTTTATTTGCACATGTTGAGGATGAGCCTTGCTTTAAAAAAAAATGATCTTGGAAAAAGGAGAAAATCTTTCCTTTGTGTTAGGGACAGCTGTGAGGAGTCTAAATATCAGGCTTTCATAACTAAGCTCAAGTGAGGCCTGGTGGAGTAGGAGTGGACACACCAATGTCGGCATTGGCACTGGAAAGCAAATAGTTCTGTGTTTTCTGTTAGTGGTAGAAACAACCCAGGAATGGTGACACTGAAGACGGGCAATGTCCAGATGGAAGGCAGGATTCTGGTATTTGGAATGGCAATTTCCTTATGCCACTTGCCTGGGACTTCAGGACTCTTAAGAGCGTCCTGACACTGTCCTTCCTACAATCTTCTACAGATTAAATTTGTACCTATTTTTGTACTTCTACTTCCATCTCCCATTATGCAAACATTATGAATTTTTAAAAATGTCTTTATTGGGGGATTAATGGTTTATAGTCAACAGTAAAATACAGTAGTTTGTACATGGGTAACATTTCTCAGTTTTTCACATAACAATTCAGCTCCCACTGGGTCCTCCTCTGCCATCCTGTTCCAGGACCTGAACCCTCCCCTCAACCCCAGCGTCTTTTACTTTGGTGCAGTACACCAGCTCCAGTCTGAGTTCTAGTTTGTGTTTTCCTTTCTGTTCTTATTTTTCAACTTCTGCCTTTGAGTGAGATTATCCCATATTCATCCTTCTCTTTCTGACTTATTTCACTTAACATGATTCCTTGAAACTCCATCCAAGAGGTGAAGAAGGTGAATTCAGCATTTTTAATGGCTGAGTGATATTCCATTGTGTATATAGACTACAATTTGCTCAGCCACTCATCTGTTGTTGGACATCTGGGTTGCTTCTAGGTTTTGGCTATTACAAATTGTGCTGCTATGAATATAGGTATACACAAATCTTTTTGGATGGGTGTGTTTGGTTCATTAGGATATATCCCCAGGAGAGGAATTGCGGGGTCATAGGGTAGATCCACTTCCAGCCTTCTGAGAGTTCTCCAGACTGCTCTCCATAGGGGCCTGACAAATTTACATTCCCATCAGCAGTCCAGGAGATGGATTTTTGACTTGTGTTTTTGTTCCAGTTTTCTCTGGCCTTAACACAGTACCTGGAACACAATAAGCATGATAATACAATACATTTTTGACTGGCTGATTGTGCATACTTTGCATTCACAGAAGGACTAAATTAGCAGGGAAAGCAGTCACATAGGGCTTCCACAGCAAAGAAGGCAAAAAGACAGCAAATGAAGGTGGATTGACTGGAAAAGTAAGTCATAGATGCTAAGGCTCAGAATCCAGGGTCAAAGTTATTTATTCCTCCAGCCTACAGTTATTCTGGGCACTAGGACTCTGGATTAGTACTGAGCACAGATCCAGAGATGTTCCCAGCAACATGGAGAGCAACTTGGGGCTCTGTTATTTGGAAGCAGAACAGGACTGATACAAAGTGTTGTGAACATAGTTCAATTCATTAAGCTCAACAGGATTCAGAGATCTCTCTCAGAGTTAGGAGTGTATACATGGAACAGGGAGATATTTCACAGGGTAGGGGCATATGCCTTGTCATGCCTGAGGTCCAAGTTTAAGCATCATGTGGGAGGTACTAAGGAATTGGAGGAAGCTCTCATGCTGTGGTATTTCTTCTTCTGTCTTTGTCTCTGTCGCTATCTCTTGATATCTGGCTGAAAAAGCAACCCAGAGTGATGAAATTATTCGTGATTGAGATTAGCAAGACCCTAGCAACACACACACACACACACACACACACACACACACACACACACACACACACGTCATGTCCTTGTGCATGCATTCATGTGCCTAAGGTATTTTTTCTTCCCCTCTGTATCTGTGTTTTAGGATAGACTATGCTATCAGAAGTCAGTATCTGAAAACATAACATCACCACCTCCCTATTCCTATTTCTCCAAGTAACTGGATTGGGACTTTGTAACTTCAATCATGAAGATCTTTTGCATAACCACTATTCTTTCTCCCTGGCCTTAAAAGTTTGCTTCTGTTCTGTGCGATCATGTACTTGTTTTGTTTCTTTATCACATATGAGTAAAATCGTACACTATTGTTCTATACCTGACTTATTTCACTAAGCATGGTACCCTTTAGTTCCATTCGTATTGCTGCAAATGGCAGAATTTCATTTTTAAAATAGGTGAGTAGCATTCCATTGTTGTTGTTGTGTTTTAATTTTTTATTAGTGATTTACAAAGTTATAAGATAATAGGGGTATAATTTCACACTCTTCCCACCACCAGAGTTCTGTGTCCTCATCCCCTTCCAGTGGAAAATGCAGTAGTTCTCCTAAGGTGACAGATATGGGTTGGCTGTCTCTATGTCTGTGCCCGTGTCTGTATCTGATTTTGCCCATTTTATGGTCCTGCCTTCACTTTCTTTCTCAGTCATACTTACACCCATTACTATTTTTGAGTGTCCTTCTGTTTTCCTCCTCCCTCTCAGATAGATGAAGCAGTGTCTGACTTCCTCTCGTGTTTTCCATATTTGCTTCTCTTCCAGTGATGGTATAAACACAAAGATTCCTGGTGACAAGCATTTCAGTTTCCAGTGCATTCTGTTGCTTTTACACATCATCTTGTCCTTATCTGCACACCTATCTTTAGAATTCTTTTGAGCTGCTACTCTCCTTCCTCTCTAGCTGCTGAAGTGGACATATAGGTGTTAAGAGTGGGTCTTGGGAGTCGTACACTGGTAGCACAGCAGTTAAGCCACGTGGCTCAAAGCACAAGGACCGGCATAAGGACCCCCACCCCCACCCCTGGCTCCCCAGCTGCAGGGGAGTCACTTCACAGGTGGTGAAGCAGGTCTGCAGGTGTCTATCTTTTCTCCCCCTCTCTGTCTTCCCCTCCTTGCTCCATTTCTCTCTGTCCTATCCAACATCGATGAATCAATAACAACAACAATAACTACAACAACAATTAAAAAACAACAAGGGCAACAAAAGGGGAAAATTAAAAAAAAGTGGGTCTTATAAAGGAGCAGTTACTGTCCTCATTGCTTTATTATCATGGAGGGAACCATAAATAGATTCTTCTGCAGGTCTTCCTATATAGGGATGAATTGTCTTCATTAATCACACCAGTGCCTGCATAGGTGACAGGCACCTCACACTGTTCTGTGTACCCTTACCCCTAGCTGATACTTGACACTGATATACCCAGTACCCACACACAGGCTAGCCCACTTGCCCTTGCTCTATCCCCCTCAGGCTCTCTCTCTAGAAAGCCATTCTGCTTAGGGATCACTCACATGTGATAAAGCCTTAGCAGGGCTAATAATAGAAACCACAAATCCTGCCTTGCCAGCCCTGCATTCTAACCTCTAATCCACTTGTAGCAAGGACAAATGTTTTCAGGGAAATAGAATGACGTTGCACAGAAGACTGGCACAACTGTTTCTAGCACCAGAGGTTTCACTCAAAAACCTAGACATCAGAGTCAGATTCCATCCTTCATGCCTGGGCCCCCAGCTTTCCCTCAATATCTGTGCAATAGCACCTTCAAAAGCAATGGAAGAAAATGAAAAGAGAACACAATCAGGAGTAGGGGTGGGGTGAGACATAAATGTCATCACTGGAACACACTCATAATGATGGGAATCTGCCTGCTGTATTTTAGTGCCCTGCCAAGAGTCTGATGGAAGTTTACTTTAGATTAATAGAGCTCTCAACTCATCACATGGAAAATTGACTAAGTGGTAAATTCCTTAATTAAGTGACTGAATTTGAAGATCTAAGGTTGTCCCCTCAGTGTAAAGTATCCTTAGAACATCGAAATGTCACTCCAACATAACTTTCATATCTGGAGACAAATTATTTAGTCTCCTGAATCCTGGCTCTCTGACCTCTCATCTTTCCATCAGCCTCAAAAGCCACAACTCTGCTGCACAGATCTGCTTTGAAGCTCCCTGAAAGAGAATGTGTAAGTCATACTACACAGGCCTGGGGAGACAGCATAATGGTTACGCAAAAAGCCTTTCATGCTTGAGGCATCAACCCCAGCACCACTAGGGTCAACCCCCCAGCACCACTATCAGACAGAACTCAACTGTGCTTCGGAGAAACAAAAACAAACAAACAAACAAACAAAAAACTACACAGTGGTGGACAGATGACTCCCTTCATGCACCCTTGTCACACAGAAACATCTGAAGGGGGGAAGCTTCTCTCTCTCTCCTCCCTTCTCATTCCTTCTGTCTTTCACTCTCTAAAAAGAATGACCACCAGGAGTGGTGGAGTCATGCAGGTACTGAGACCCAAAGATAACTCTGGTAGTAATAATAATAATAATAAATAAAAATAAAAAATAAAAAAAGAAGAAAAAAAGGGAGGAAGCTATATAAGCTGTAAGTCTATCTATAGACCACAGGAATTATTCCTTACAAGACACACATCCATGCATTGTTCCTGACTGACTGGACACATAATCCAAATTCCCCAGAAAATAGCTCAGTCCTACATTTCCTGCTACGAGACCTGCTGCTTTTAGACATTTCTACTGAAACCTTGCCTCTTAACCTTTGGTCTTGAGGGTCCACACAGAGCCTTGTTGCTCAGTGAAGTGTTTGTGGGGAGTCAGGGATTCCTGATCTGCTCTGTGTTCTGAACAGTACAGGCCTCTTGCTTCTTTGCTCCTGAAAGTGCTTTCACCAAGACACAAACCAGAGTGGAACCAGACATGAGAGTGGGGTGAGAGATGAGGCCTGGGAGGGATCTGATTTAACAAATGAGATATGTAAACAGGATCCAGGAAGCTGTGGCTACAGACTTTCCTTATGAGGTGGTGCCTTTCTTGGCTGTAAGGCCAGAACCATGTTTGCCTCACTGTGTGGGGAATGTGAGGGTCTCACACAGCACATTACGGCCGTCTGAGCTGCCCATGTGGTAAAATTTAAAACATTCTTCTCATTCAATATCCTTTTGGAATGTTCATGGCATTAATAAAACTAATGAAAAGCTACCTTTTAAAAATATTTTATTTTAATGAGAGAGATAGAGAGAGGCAGAGAGAGAGGGAGAGAGAGGGGGAGAGAGGCTGCTCAGCTCCGGCTTATGGTGCTGGGGATTGAATTTGGGGCCTTAGAGCCTAAGGCATGAGAGTTTTTTTTTTTTTTTGCAAAACCATTATGCTGTGCCCCCCCTTCCCACCCCTCAGCCCCCCAAAGCTACTTTATGCTGCTGGGGAAGGGTGAGGGCATTCCTGGCCAATTTTCACTAAGAAAATGCATGGTAATACATTCATTATTGAAGAAATAAAGAGAATGGTGAGGTAAGCCCAGCAACTGATCTTTGGGAGACACTCAGATATCGTTTTGTTTTAAACAGGAAGTCAACTTATTAGATTTTTTTTTTGTATGTGTGTATCTTTCTGACAAATAAAAACAAATATAAAAATGTACGTTTATTTTTGATGTTCCTTCACAGAAAGTCCACTGTCTTTTCCTTTTTCTTTTTCCACTTTATTGAGGGGGAGTGTGGGTTAATGGCTTTCAGTACAGTGTCTGACACATAGGTACAACCTCTCATCTCTCCATAATAGGTGTCTACAGCATCCTTTCTCCCTGAGCTTAGGGCCTGTTCCCCCATCATACAATAGGACCCCAAAACACCCCCAGCCCATTCCCTCTCTCTCCTTCTCCAGAGTCCTTTTGCTTTGGTAAATAGAAAAGTCCACTTAGCAGTGATAAATAATAACAAGAAGTCAAGCACAGGCAGGTAAGTGGCTTAGGCCTCAACCTCTGCTTGTCAGTCACAGCTTGCTGTGAGCATCTTGGTGGCCACAGATCCGTCCGTGCCTCCCACAGCCACAGCTCTCAGTTCTTCCTGGACTCCCAGGGGCTACCAGCTAATATACATCTGCCTTCACTCTGGTCTGCTGTAAAAGTAAAATCAGAAGAGAAAGAAGAAAATATGAAGTGGAACAATGTGGTTGGGAAATTCCCACACCTTGACTCTTTAGAAAAGAAAAAGAAACTCTTGTAAGACCAAGCAGGATATCAAATGCATGCCCCGTGAATTATAGAAAAACAGCATGAATATCCATCAGAGTGGCTCCCTGTTCGCAGCTACATATGTGAAACTTATGGTGGTAACTTGTGCTTTTTGTCTGAACATTTGCAGCACACTACAAGTGTCTGTGTTCTTACTGTGTAAGTGCCCGCGTTTCTAGAGTGTGATTTTTTACATTTTTCTTTTTTTTCTTGTTTCTTCTGCCTCTGAGGAGTCAAGAATGAAGCTGCCAAAACAAACAAACAAACAAAAAACTCGCCTACAGATGCAGAAAAAGAAAGAAGAAAACTTTATGATTCAAGACAGACAAGATTCAAAAATGGTTTCAGTCTTATTCTTCTTATTATTATTCCAGGTAGATTTAATTCAGAAATATGAAGTAAGAAAAACTACACCATCGTTGCTGCAGCCCTATTGCCTCAGATAAAGGCTTATGTGACCAAGGAACTTCATGGGGGGGGGGGGTGGCAGGGGGAGGCAAGCAGGGCCATTCAAAAGTTAAGGAGGAACTTGACTGTCTCCTCAGGGTTTCACAATATATATCAGAAGCATCTGTAGTCTGGCTTCGTTAGTGCCCCCCACCTCCCGCCCCTGCCCGCCGCCACAAATGAACCAACTCCTTGTTTCACCATAAGTGCATTTGCAGCACAAGATCCCCAAGTGCAAACAGAGACTTGGTGTGGCTGGCTCTCAGCCTGCCCTCACCCCTGTTCCTAGAGGGGTCACTTGTTTGGAGTCTTTGCAAAGAGAGAGCCGGCCACGAAGGCCCTGTCAACTCTGCACCTGTACTCTTAAAGAGTCTCACCAAACTCCAGCTCAAGGCAGCCTGTCTATATAACTCCCTGCTTCTGTGGAGTGGAATTCTGACCTGCTGCTATTCCCACAGGAAGACCACCTCCTGGTTTTGCCATCTTGGCTTTTGAGCTCCATCACTGGTGAATGGCGCACTCTCTTTCTCTCATCCTGTCTCTGTCTCTCTTTTGTTTATTTCTAAAATGCCTGAAAGAAAATAAATAAAATGTCTGGGGTTTGAGAAGTTCTAGGTTCAATCCTTGTCACCACCATCAGCCACAGCCTAGCAGTACTTTGGAAAAAGAATCATGAAATCCAGTGGCTCAATGTCTTCTAAATACATGAGAAGCCCAGAGAGGGTAAGTGCCTTGCTCCAGGGCACTCAGCTAGCTGGCCTCAGTGGGTCTACCATGTGAGCACAGGATTCTTTCCTCAGCTGTCCCCAGAGGTCACATGTTGTCTCAGCCTCTCATGAAGCAAAGGCCCTGAGAGAACAGGTCTGTAGCAGAGCTTTCCCCAAAACTTTTTACTTCTAAGACATTATGGGGATATTACTGAGAATGCCAGGGGCCTGAGATCACTTTAGAGGGTCAGCTGTTCTCATGGCTTCCTGCACATGAGGCAGTGTGACAGCTGGGGGGGCCAGGGAGGTAGGATCTAGCACATTTGTCTTTCTGAGTCACCCCACAACTAAGCTTGAACTTGGCAGAGATGCCAAATCTCAAATGTGAGCAGCTTCTGCTCCACTCATCTGCCACCAAATGCCAACAGAAAACAAAAGAAAGAGAAGCAAGGCAGAAGGAAAATCATTTTGTTTTTGATAGGATGGTAGTGAAGATAACAAAGATACATAAGGGCCAGCCAAATAGTTCACTTGGATAGCACTTTGCTTTGCTAAGCACAAGACCCAGGTTCGAGCCCAGCCCCTACCACATTGAAGGAATCTTTGATCTGCGATGTCTTTCACTCCCTCTCTCTGACTTGCTATGTCTAGCTAAAAAAAAGAAATTAAGTAAAATAAAAATAAAATAAAATTGGTATACAGGGCTGGAAGAGATAGCGTAATGGTTATACAAAAAAAGACTTTCATATCTTAGACACCAAAGGTACCAGGTTTAGTCCTCAGCACCACCATAAGACAGATCGGAACAGTGTTTTGGAAAACAAACTAAAAACAACAACAAAACAAAGCGCCGAAAAAAAAAACCATTATAAAACTGGTATACAGAAATAAATGTGATAAAGTCCCTCCCTGTTCCATGGTTGTGAGGAGATTGTCAGCTCTGGCCCTAAGTTTCTTAGTGGTCTCAGTAAACTGGTTTAGATGATCCATGATAAAATTAGAATAATGACAAGGTTAAAAACATCAATTCAGGGGCCTGGGAGATGGTTCACTAGGTAGAGCAGACATTTTACTGTGTGTAAGGATATGGGTCTGAGTCCTTGGCCACCACATGGCAACACCAAGCTAAGGGGAAGCTTCATAAGAGGTGAAGCAGTGCTGTGATATCTCTAAGCCTCTGTTTCTCTCTACCTCTCAGTCATCACCTGTTATCTGAAAAAAGAAAAAAATCAAGAACAAAAAGATAGATAGTTCACTGAAAGCTGTGGAATCCTGCAGACACAAAACCCCAGTGAAGCCCTGGCAGCGAAATTAACACACACACACACACACACACACACACACACACACACACACACACACACACTTCAAGAGAAGCATAGCTTTTACTCAAATGGAAAGGGATCCCACCCCCTAATAACATCTCAGTAGATAGCAGAATTCCACATAACTGCTTCTCATTCTATTCCACAACATAAGCCAAAGGCACAACAACTAACGCAAATCAGAATATATGTTTCCAGGATATTAAATGTGGGAGCAAAATATTGGCTCTCAGTACAGCACCAAAGTGTTTAGAAATCAGTCGATTTCAGGAAATCTTCCCCCGCTCCTCTTGTTTAGAACTGTTTTAAAAATAATTGCTAGACAGGAGAGAGAGAGAGAGAAAGTCAGAGAGAGAGAGAGAGGATATGAACTAGAATTCAGTGAAGATACTGGATCCTGAGGGAAGGGCAGGGAGTACCCCTAAGGTCACAGAGAGGTGACTTTTCTCAGCCTCCTGTGTGGTTACGTGTGACCTGGTGCCAGAACTTGAGAAGGCGCACTATGAACAGGTGTAGTCACAGCTGCATTCCTCTTGCTCTCTCTTCCCAGGGCCACCTTTTACTCAGGACTCCTAGGACCCAGGAGAGAGTGGGACTGCAGAGGGCAGGGCTGCAGAGGGCAGGGCCTGCTTGCCTGATTGTCTCTCAGAGCAGCCATTCACTGAGCTACCTTGTATTCTGATAGGTGCCTGATGTTGGCATTACTGCATTGCACTTTCTTTTTGTGGAAATTTATTTTTCAATATCATTATTATTATTTTTTAGATAATTATTTATTTCCTTTTGTTGCCCTTGTTTTATTATTGTGGTTATTATTGTTGTTACTGATGTCGTCGTTGTTGGATAGGACAGAGAGAAACGGAGAGAGGAGGGGGAGACATAGAGGAGGAGAGATAGACAGACACCTGCAGACCTGCTTCACCGCCTGTGAGGTGACGTCCCTGCAGGTGGGGAGTCAGGGGCTCGAACTGGGATCCTTAAGCTGGTCCTTGCGCATCTCACCACGTGCGCTTAACCCGCTGCGCTACCACCTGGGTCCCTCAATATTATTTTTATTAGTAATTTAATAAGGGTATCCAAACTTAAAAGATTTCAATGGCGTAGTTTCACACACAGCCACCATGATAGTTCTGCACCACACAGTTCTCACAAAGCCTGAGACACAGTGTTGTGACAATATATATATATTGTGTGTGGAGGGGGCGAATTCATGTGTTTTAATTATCTAGATCCCACCCGTGAGTGGACATATGGGTGGTAAGAGACTAGCTTTAATTATATTTATTGAACTTTTGGTTATCTCTGTGCTTCAGCATTAATAATATAACTTACAATAATATAAATGTAAGTCATATGATATTCTAACTTCTTAAAGTATAAATCACACTGATGAGGTGAAAGTCTTCAATAAACTCCATAGTTCAATGCCCTTTACAATGAAACAACCAAGGCCATAGCATTTGATTCCTGACTTTTGAGTGTATAGCTTTTTATTTTTCCCCCATAAAACCTGTGATGATTCTATCAGAGCAAGTTTTGATGTTGGAAAGTCTCACAACATTCCTTTTGATAAGACATGTTTCTGGAAAAGAAGAGAAAAGAAGAAAACACCATTTTACAAAGATTGACACTGCTGCATTGAAACAGGAAATAATTTCTGTGAGAAAGACTATACAGTAGGTAAATCTTGTTTGAGGAACAGAGTGTCTTTTTCCCTTGCCCCTGACTAGAAATGTAAACATAGTCAGAGTCTTGGCTAATAGTAATATCAAGATGTACTCAGACCTGGCCTTCTTCAACAGCTTGCTGAGTTATTTGTGGAAGGGAGGTTTTTATTATAAGTCCATTTCTTCTCCCACTATCACAAGATACACTGTTGAGTTTCACTTCATCTAAGCTCTCTAATCTCTTTTACAGTAACAGTGGTTCAAACGAGATAATTAATCAGCGTTTATATACGGTATGATCTGAATGAGCCAGACAACTATGGCTGAGCAGAAGCAATGTGCAGCACTGTAAGGACTCTGGACTGAGGGACCCCACTTCCGGTGATCTTGCAAAGTAGTATTCCATGGAGTATACATCCTATAAATTCTTTAGTCAGTCATAAGAATGACTTTTTTTTGCCACCAAATTTGACCATATGGACTCCCCTTTCCTTTCCTTCCTTCCTTTTTCTTTCTTTTTTTTTTTTGACAGAGATTGAGAGACAGACACAGAGAGACAGAGACAGGAGAGACAGGAGAGACTCCACAGCACTGCTCCACTGCTTGTGAACCCTCCCACCCAAACCCATGCAAGTGCTCCCATATAGTGACTGGGGGCTAGAACCCGGGTCCCCATGCATGGTAACATGTGCACTCTACAAGGAGAGTTATCTTCTGAGCCTCTACTGTGACTTTTCCTGAACCTAGGAAATATGGACTGAGAGACCTGGAAGTTTCCTTGTCATCATCCTCTTTAACTCCACCAAATTCTCCAAGAGCAATAAGTTATAGAGGCGTTGACCTCAGCTGCTTTTCTCTATCCCATCCCACTTTATCTGATCCCATTCCTTCCATCCCTTTGTTTATTTACTCATTTATTTTTACATTAATTCCCTGAGCACTAAAGGAAACTTCTCTGAGAATGTTATTAGGCAAGGAGTAAACTGACCAAGTAACTAAATATAACTTTAAGATTTGACTTTGCTTGAGGTCCAATGTTCCTCAAATCTGTTTGCAGTTTAACTATTTAGTTCATCTGTTGGGATGATAATAATCATCATCCTTGGTCATGGGGTACTCTTTCATTCACTGAGCATTCTGCACGAATCACTGGAAATAAAAAATGTGCTAGGAGATGAACTATGAGAACTGTGGGTCCTTTTTAAATTTTCTAGATGGGGGCTGGAGAGATAGCAGGATATGCAAAAAAGACTTTCAGGCCTGAGGTTCAAAGATCCCAGGTTCAATTCCCAGCACCATCATAAGCAGTGCTCTGGCCTCTTGTCGCTTAATAAAATAAATAAATAAATTTTTTTTTTTCAAAAAGCATTTGTAAGGTGCTGACAAACAGAAGAATGCAACTTGAAAAAGAAATGGGAAAATTGGGACAATTCGATTTCTTTGATTCAGAGAGACATTATCAAGGAGAGTAAAGCAGGCAGAGTTGAGCTTCTTGTTTAAGAACTGACTCAACAGGGTGGGGGTTGATAGCATAATGGTTATGCAAACAAACTCTCTTGCTTGAGGCTCCAAAGTTCCAAGTTCAATCACCCACACCACCATAAACCAAAGCTGAGCAGTGGTCTGGAAAAATAAAAACACTGATTGAACATTAGATCGATGTAACAGCTAAGATAATGTTTTGTAAAGAAAGGACTGCAACACAGGATACTGGAATTCTGGCCTAAACTTCACTTGTAACTTCACTTCTTTGCCAGTTTGATTCCTGTAATGCTGCTTAGTGCAATCAGCCACTAGCTATTATTAATAGTATTGTATTTCTTAATTTTGTCATCACTGGCGTTTCACCACTCCACCTTGTTTATTTATTTATTTATTTTCCAGATAGGAAGACAGTGATAGAGAAAAGACTCCACCACACCAAAGTTTCTCTCATGATAGTGGGAGCTAGGTTCAAATCTGAATGGGGCATATGACAAAGGAAGCACTATCTTGCTGGCCCAATTTATTATTATTATTATTATCATTATTATTTTAAAATCTTTATCTGTTGGATAGAGAAAGTCAGTAATTGAGAGGGAAGGGTGTGATAGAGAGGGAGAGAGACAGAGAGATACCTGCAGCATTGCTTCACTACTTGTGAAGCTTTCCCCCTGCAGGTGGGGACTGGGGGCTCAAACCTGGGTCCTTGCACACTGTAACATGTGTGCTCAACCAGGTGCACCACCACCTGGCCCCTATTACTGTTTTTTGAAGTGTAGAAAGTGAACTGATAGCCCAGTGCTAAATAAACCACTAACTCTTCCCTCCTGCAGAACACACACACACACACACACACACAACACACACACACACACACACACACACCCCTAGCTGAATAATGGCAGATGCTTGGTATACTGAGAAGGCAACAGAACAGCAGGTGTTCTCTATTCAGAAGTTTCTGTACTTGAGGTTTGTTGCTGTCCTTGCCACTGTTTGCTGCCGTCAGTGTTGGGAGAGGCTACTGGAGAGACCTTGGCCAGCTCTCGAAGACTGTTGCTCTGCCCAGTGCCTGTGCCTTTCCTGTTAGCATGCTGATCATACTAGGAAATTGTGAGTCAGTGAAATGTGGCTGCGGGCAGTGGGGGTGGGGAGATGTCAAGGGAAAGTGCAGCCAAGACTTCCTGCACTAAGGCAGGGCCATTATCTCTGGGGGAAGGCAGGGAGGGACTCGCTCTAGCAATGGGAACATCCTGTACTCACCTGCCAATTCTCTGTACAACCTGGGTCTAAGCAGAGAACAAGGGTGCAATAAGAAAATAACAAAACGAAACAGAATTCAACCTTCTTTCACAGATACCAGGGTGGAACTCAGAGCTGCTGTCTTATAGGATTGCCGTTATTGACACCTGCAACTTGTTATTAGTTGGGGAGACTCATTAGCTATTCACATTTGTCTGCCCTTGTTCCACTCTGAGCAACGGCACTTGCAGTCCTATTTAAAATAATAGAGTGAGATTGGTAACATTACTGACTTAACAGGAAATTAGGAGACTTAACATGCACAGAGCTTAGGCAATTGACACCAACAGCACTTTTCTTGTAATTTATGCACTATGATTGATTTCACTCCCCAGCTAGTCCTAAAAGAATCTCTGAAACATATTCAACCATCAGATTACTATGCCACAGAATTAAATAAGTATTACCCTGCTTCCTATCTATTCTGAGCTGGCAAAAGGTTTCTAAGTGATTTGGAGCTCAGGAGTCAGCCTAAAAATTATAATGCAGATTCAAAAGTTCAGCTGTGGAACAACTGGGAATTTAGATGATGAGATCTTCACTGAAGATAATGAGGATACAGATACCATTTGTTTACAATTTTAAGAGTATGTTTTCCCCAGAATACTTTAAAAGGCATTTATTTACATACCCATAAAAGTGCTGTTATGAGGCGAGGGGTATGGATGCGCCTGCAACACCATGTCCAACAGAGAAGCAGTTACAGAAACCAGAACTTCCACTTTCTGTACCCCAAAAAGAATTTTGGTCCAAACTCACGGGGGGGGGGGGGAATAAATGACCAGAGGGCTCTGAAACCTAATTCTATCAAGACCCAGATGGGTCTGGGTGGTGGCACACCTGGTTGAATGCACATATTACAATGCACAAGGATCCAAGTTCAAGCCCCCCAGTCCTCACATGCAGGGGGAATGCTTTGCAAGTGGTGAAGCAGTGTTGCAGGTATCTCTTTGTCTCTCCGTGTCTATCACCCCCTTCCTTCTAGATTTCTGGCCGTTTCTATCCAATAAATAAAACAAAGATAATAAAATAAAATAGAATAAAAAAGACCCAGAGAGAGGAGAGGAAAACAGAAAAGACATTCAGAAGTAGTAATAGGTGTAGGTGTGACTTATAAAGGAAGAGAAAGCAGGACCATAGGAAAAAATGAGATATATACCCCCATATCTGTGATCTTGGGAGAACCACTGCAGTTTTCAGTGGAGCGAATGGGGACATAGAACTCTGCTGGTAGAAATGGAGTGGAATTGTACCCCTGCTATCTTGTGATTTTTAAACCAATATTATACCACTAATACCAAGTGCTGTTTGTTCAGCATGGCATTTGGACCACAATATCTAATCATCTTTCCTAGCCCTCCTCCCCCATGTAATTAACAGTGCTAATGACAGAATGTCTGATAAATAAGGAGGGAAGTCTAAATCCATTTGTTCTAGCCCAGCAACCTCAAGAGACAGTGGTGAAGTAGAGAACCCAAGCCTAGACTGGTTTATAAAATATATGGTGAGTTATTATTCTCCTCTAGTATGTTACTGTATATGTTGACTGTTTATTTAGCAGAGTAGATGTCTGGATCCACCTGCCTACCTGTCTATTTCCCTAGCTTCACACACCACCAAACTTCCCTTTGTGGCTTTTATTTGACGCTGGGGGACAGTCCAGACTTCCCTGTGTTCATCACTCACTTTCACACACCTAGGCTGCTTTCTTCTCCCTGATGCAAAGCTTCTTCATCTATAAATGACAGCTCAGCCTTTGAAACTCTCTGATTAGGTGTTGCTGCCTCCCAAAGTTTCTCCATTGTTACAGAGTCTCGGTTCAGTCTCCTGCCTCAGTTTTCCGTGATGAAGCTCATCTAACTCTTTGGTCCACCGTGTCATTAATGTGATTGATTCATTTATCACGCCATCAGACTGGAAGATCCTTGAGGGCAGAGATCATGAGCTAATTAATTGTGAATGGCAGCATCTGTAACCATGCTTGGCACATTGATGAATGTGTCCCAAATGATCTGGGAATGTGGAAGACAATTCTTGGAAAGACTGGGTTTATGTGATAAGAGCAATTTCTATTTAGATATAAAATTCAGTCCTAAAGAGTTGTTCACACACACACACACACACACACACACACACACACACACACACACACACACACACACACACACGAGTGGCTGTGGATGAGTGTGCTGGTTCTAATTCTCTGTGAAATTTTACCTCTTCTGGCTCTATGTAGCCCAGGTAAAGCACAGTCATGAGTTTTTGTTTTTCTAGAAGTTCAAGGACTTCTAGAAAAACAAACCTGGGATTAAGATTTCTTGCTGGAGGGTCGAAGAGACAGCATAGTGGTTCTGCAAAAGACTTCCATGCCTAAATAATCATGATATTAAAAATTGAGACAATGGAGCTGGGAGACAGTTTGTCTAATAAAGTACACATCTTACCATGCATGAGGTCCTGAATTCATGCCCAGGCGCCACATGGGAGCATCATGTGAAACATGTAATGGAAGAATGCTATGGCTTCTTTTCCTTCGCTTTCCCCCTTGAAGTAACTATGCACACCTGGTTGAGTGTACACATCACATTTCATTTTGCAAGGACCCAGGTTCAAGCCTCTGCTTGTCCCCACCTGCAGGGAAAAAGCTTCACGAGTGGTAAAGCAGAGCTACAGGTGTCTCTCACCCTCTTAATTTCCCCCTCCCCTCTCAATTTTTCTGTTTCTATCCAAAAGTAAATAAATAAACATTAAAAAAAAAAAGACTTTCATGCCTGAGGCTCTGAGGCTCCAATTTCAATCCCCAGCACCACCATAAGCCAGTTGGCAGTGCTGTGGGGGAGGGAGAGAGACAGAGAGAGAGAGAGAGAAGAATAAGGAGGAGGAGGAGGAGGAGAGGAGGAGGAGGAATGGGGTGGGGATGGGCAGTGGTACACCGGGTTAAGTGTACTTATCATCAAGTGCAAGAATCCAGTTTGAGCCACAGTTCCTGACCAGTAGGGGCAATGCATCACAAGCAGTGAAATAGGTTTGCAGGTGTCTCCCTTTCCCTCTCTCTGTTCCCCACTCCTCTCTCTCTCAGTTTCTCTCTGTACTATATAATAAAAAATTAGAAAGAAGGAGGGTTGAAGGAAAAAATGACCTCCTGAAATGGTGGATTTATAGTGCTGGCACTGAGCTCCAGTGATAAACCGGGTGGCAATTAAATAAAGAAGGAAGCAAGCAAAAACAAACAAACAAACAAACAAACATATAAATATAGATTTCAAGGTGACCTAGTGGTAGCAAACCCCATTAAGCACACATAGTAGGAAGTGCAAGGACCCACACAAATACCAGGGTTCAATTTCCAGCTCCCCACCTGCAGGGGAGGACACTTCATGAGTGCGAAGCAAGTCTACAGGTGTCTATCTTTCTCTTTCCCTCTTTATCTTCCCCTCCTCTCTCAATTTCTCTCTGCACTATTCAATATATATAAAGGAAAAAAATGTCCTCCAGGAGCAGTGGATTCGTAGTGCCAGCACTAAGCCCTAGGAATAACCCTGGAGGGGGGAAAAAAAAAGAAGAAAGAATGAAAACAAGAAACAAGAAGGAAGAAGGGGGGAGGGAGAAAAAAAGACAGAGAGAAAGAAAGATTTCATACTGGAAAGACCAAGGGAGAAAGTAGCTTTGAGGCCCAGGGATGTCTGCTATCCTCCAGGCAGGAGTGCTTTACTAGACACCATCTCTCCATTCTCACTGGAAAACACTCACCACTTGCTGAAGCTAGAAAGCTCAAAAAGACATTTCTCAGTCTCTTGCTGTTGAAGTGCTAGCCTTGGAGGAAATCCCTGGGGACTGTAATTTGAAGCAAGACTGGCAAGCTTATGGAGGCAAGGCTCTGGAGAGAGGGGTCGCACTGTGGTTTCCCAACTGGGCATGAAGTTCTTGACTGAGCTGCCTTGGCAAGTTCTGCCTTGGCAAAAACCCAACAGCCCCCTCCCACCCTGTCTGGCAGGGCCATTGGGTTCTAGGGTCTGGGAGCTCTGCCTAGAGCTGTTTTCCAAACTATAAGGGATTCAATCCTTTCTGTGCTTTGGGACAAACATTAAGAAGAGACAGAGAATGAAACAGAGAAAGGAGGAGGAAAATTGAATAGAAACAAACCAACCAGAAAGAGAAGGATAAGCATGGGATGATCTCACTCATGGACAGAAGCTGAGAAGCAAGAACAGAAAGAGGAAACACCACCTAGGACATGGACTGAGTTTGGTATTTTTTCACCAAAATGAAGGACTCTGGGGGTGATGGTGGGGGTGGGGCTTTCAAGTCCTGGTACATGATGGTGGAGGAGGACCTAAGCTGGGGGTGAGAGTGTTTTGCACCACTCAAGGGTGAACTGTGGTGCTATGCTGTCTTTTCCTCCCTTTCTCTCTGAATCTTTCAAGTTGGCCCAGAGTGGTAGAGTCCCAGAGGGAACAATAAAGATCGTATAAAAGGGAAAAATACTGGAGCTCATTGCCCTATCAAGGTTGATCTGTCTTATGCAATTTGCATTTCAGTTTTATGTGTGTGTGCATTCATGTATGTGTGTTCTGAGTCACCTTGTAAAATGCATTTCCAGCGATGACTTTCAGCTGCAAAAGTTCATGAACATCTGGCCTAGAGCCTGGTCTCCAGCATTTTCAATAATCTTCATAATCCCTTCCTGTCTAAACTATCACAGGGTTCCTATTTTTTTCTTTCATCTGCAGAACATCTGTTCTGCTGCCTAGAATGGATATGCACCCATAAAGGTGTACAGGTTTTATTGGATTTTTTTTTTTTTTAGTTGTTCATTGCAAAAAGAGAGTTACATAATATTTTATTTCAACTGCCCACTTCCTCCAGTGATTTTTCTTGATCACTCCTCAATATCTTCTCCAGAAAGGACATCAAGGGAACTGGGAGGTGGATCACTGCAGAGACTATGTCCTTTGCCCCCTGTAAGGGCCTGGGTTCAAGCCCCAGGCTGTGACAGTACCATAGCTGGCAGAAGAGGAATTGAATATGGGAGTGCTGTAGTGTCGCTCCTCTCTCCTTTCTTTTTAAAAAATTTTTATTTATAAAAAGGAAACATTGATTAAACCATAGGATAAGAGAAGTGCAACTCCACACAATTCTCACCACCAGAACTCCGTATTCCATCCTCTCCCCTGATAGCTTTCCTATTCTTTAACCTTCTGGGAGCATGGACCCAAGGTCATTGTGGGATGCAGAAGGTGGAAGGTCTAGTTTCTGTAATTCCTTCCCTGCTGAACATGGGTGTTGACTGGTTGATCCATACTCCCAGCCTGTCCTAGTGGGGAAGGGCTCTGGGGAAGCAGAGCTCCAAACACATTGGTGGGGTTGTCTGTCCAGGGAAGTCTGGTTGGCATCATGCTAGCATCTGGAACCTGGTGGTTGAAAAGAGAGTTAACATACAAAACCAAACAAATTGTTGACTAATCATGGACCTAAAGGCTGGAATAGTGCAGATCAAGAGTTAGGGGAGGCTCCTACATTTTGTAGATAGCTAGTAGGCATATTTTAGTTATATTCCAAAGGGCCTATGGCTATACTAGTTTTTGGTTTTTTTTTTCTTTTTCATTTTTCCCCTGAGCCTGAAATCTGATATGCAGGTGGATCCAAGTTATTGTCTGGGGAGATGATGTCATGGCTGGGAAAAGGACCAGAAAGCTGGATCAGGGAAGAGAGTAGCTCCCAAATATGGGAAAGGTGTATAAATATTGTTGACTGTAAACCCCATTGATTTGATGTGATCTGGGGCCCATATTCAGCTTAGGAGCCTATGCGACCTCTGCATCCCTGTAGATCTGAGCTCACATTCTGTGGTCATGAGTAGGAACATTCCAAGCTGCCCTAATTTCAGGACCCATCTTCCTCAGGTGTAGCATAGAGTATGTTATCCAGCCTCCCTTTGGAGGATGGAACATTCTATACCATTGTTGATCCAAGTTGAGGACAAGGTCCTACGTGGGTCCACAAAGGGGTCTACTGTGTTGTTTCTGATAGAAATGACCAGGAACAATGGAGAGAGGAATGTATTTGAGGTTTAGGCCCGTCATGTCTGTTTGGGAATCTCAGGACTTCCTGATTAGGGCCCCAGCTGATGGGGTGGCCTGATAGTAACTAAAGAGTCATTGTTAAAGTATGCCAGTCTCTTTAAAAATTTTTTTTTAAATTTATTTGTTATTGGATAGAGACAGAGAAATTGAGAGAGAAGGAGGAGATAGAGAGGAAGAGAGACAGAGACCTGCTTCATTGCCTGTAAAGCGACTCCCCTGTAGGTGGGGGGCCAGGGGCCCGAACCAGGATCCTAACTGGTCCTTGCACTTTGTGCCACATGCGCTTAACCCACTGCGCTACCACCTGACTCCCAGTATGCCAGTCTCTTGCCCTTATTCAGCTTTTGCAGTCCTTGCTTTGATAAGCTTAGCTTTGGAGTGAGTGAGAGAGTTGTAATAGGAAGTAGGTGAGGAGGGTCTTTTTCTCCTTTTTTCTTTCCTTTCTTTCTCTTTTCCTTTTCTCTCTCTCTTTTATTTATTTTATTTTTTAGTAGAGCACTACTCTGCTATGGTTTATGGTGGTGCGGGGGATTGAACCTGGAACTATGGAGCCTCAGGCATGAGAGTCTGTTTGCATAACCATTATGCTATCTACCCCCATCCTCTTTTTCTCCCTTTCTTTCTAAATAGAAAATGGAGATTAGGGGAGTCGGGCTGTAGTGCAGCGGGCTAAGCGCAGGTGGCGCAAAGCACAAGAACCGGCATAAGGATCCCGGTTAGTACCCCGGCTCCCCACCTGCAGGGGAGTCGCTTCACAGGCGGTGAAGCAGGTCTGCAGGTGTCTATCTTTCTCTCTTCTTCTGTCTTCCCCTCCTCTCTCCATTTCTCTCTGTCCTATCCAACAACGACGACAACAACAATAATAACTACAACAATGAAACAACAAGGGCAACAAAAGGGAATAAATAAATAAATAAAATAAAATATTAAAAAAACAACAACAAGGGCAACAAAAGGGAAAAAATAAATAAAATAAATTTAAAAAACTTAAAAAAAAAGAAAATGGAGATTATTTCCTGGTGCTATGCGTGGTATAGAACTATATCCCTATAATCTTATAAATCATAACTAAACCACCAGTAAAAAAAAAAAAGTAATATACACAAAATTTCATTTAAAAATGGTGATTTTTTTTGGTTGGAGGTGATGATGGTTAGTGAAATAAGTAACGATGATTTCCTTAATATGTGGAATCTAAAGAACTGGAATATGGGGCCAGGCAGTGGCACACCTGGTTAAGCGCACATTACAGTGCATAAGGACTCAGGTTCAAGCACCTGGTCCCCACCTGCAGGGGGAAAGCTTCATGAGTGCTTCAGTATGGCTGCAAGTATTTCTCTATCTCCCTCTCCTTTCTCAACTTCTCTCTATCTGATGAGAAGAAGGAGAAGGAGAAGGAGGAGAAGGAGAGGGGGAAGAGGAATATATGACCCTGAAAAACAAACTAACAAACACCCAGAAACAGTTTTTAGGACTTTATGAGAACTACAGTGGTTCCCATTGGGAAGGTAGCACAGAACATTGGTGGTGTGTGTGGTGGGGAACTCTATAACCTGTAACCCTCTAGTCCTATAACCTATTGCTAATCATGAATAATAGCAATAAAATAAATTCATAAAAATAAACTTAAAGAAAGAATTGTGAGAAAGGGGTAGATAGTGTAATGGTGACTTAGTCACTCTCGTGACTAAGGCTCTGAAGTCCCAGGTTCAATCCCTCACACCACCATAAGCCAGTTCTGAGCAGTGCTTTGGAAAAAAAAAAAGAAAGAAATTGTGCCCAGGAGTCTGCTCAGTAGTATCATGTTTGTGTAAGGTTCTGATTTCATTCCCCTGTGCCACACTGAAATAATAATGATTAAAATAAAATTAAAATAGAAAGGACAATATAAAAGTGTAAGATTATGTTTGGCAGTTCCTGATTTTTTTTTTTTTCCTGGCCACACAGCATGTTCTCTAATCACAAGGTGAAATTTGTGTCTAAGAAACTCCTTTGTCTCCCGCCTCGGGATGGGGGTCATGCCATTTGGTCCAAAGCCATTCACACCTGCACATACCCAGGACTCCTGCATACAGCTCACTCTACAGAATAGCCAGGAATAGCCAGGGTCCTGGCATCCTAGGATGGGCCAGACCAAGTGGCCATAAAGGTCTTAATAGGTCTAAGGTTCAATCCCCATCACCTCAAGCTGAGCTGAGCTGTGCTCTGGTAAAAAGAAATAAATAGGCATATATTTATGTGCCATGCATGCCTCGCCATTTTAGCCACCCCGTTTTGAATCCTGGCACCACACAGGAGGTGCAAGGGTACTGGAGGAGGCTTGAATACTGTGATCTCTCTCTGTATATCTCTGTCTCTCTTTTTGAATGAGAAAGCAGTCTACAAAGGTAAAAAAAAAATCTAGCTTATGTGAGGTAATGGCTCTGTGTGTGTGTATGTGTGGTTGTGGTGGTGGGGGGGGATAAGCAAAATAAAGATATGACAATGACCTCTGGGAGAATAAAATCCTGTGAAGATAAGAACCAGAACAGGATTGAACGTGCTAAATAGCTGGTTTTGGGGGTGAGGGGTGGGGAGAATCACCGGACAACCTAGGATAAAAAAAAATGAGATGTCCCAACATTTTTTTTTTAACATTAATTTATGAGAGAGATGACATTACTCTAGCATACGTGATGCTGGGGATTCAACTCAAGGACTTTGTGCCTGAGTGTCCAGTGCTTTATCTACTCCATCACTCCCTGGGCTGCTTCCCTAAGAATTCTTCGGATTCTCTTTAATTAACTGAATCTGTCCTTGGTGCCAGTCTTCTGTTAGAGGCCTTCTGGACCAGGGAGATGTGAGTGTTTCTACAGAGGAGAATTCAAAAGCTGGTGGGCAAAGACAGCAGAGATTTTTCTCTGTCCTTTCACACCATTTGGACTTTATGCTGTTTACAAGTACTGCCCAGTGAAAACCAGCTTAATTAGTCCCCCTGCCCAGATTCTCAGCAGTCTTATTTTATGCCAGTGAGAAGACTGAACAATCAAAAATGTCTTCTCAGATTTCCATAATCAACCAAGCCCTAAAGCAGAACCTGAAGACACAGTTAAGTCTTTAAAATACAGGATCCACCAGAAAATGGGATTCATCCTGAGTCAGCTCCTAAATGACTGGCTCCTCTCAACTCTACCCTAATACTGAACAGTCCTTTAAGATCTTCCATTCCTTCCTTCCCTCCTTTGGTGAGCCTTTTCTGTCCGTTCCAACTTCCCTGCCATTTCTTCCTGGCTATTCTGTGGGACCTGTAGTGACCCCAGAGGAATGAACCAAAGTTGGATCCTTGCTTTACTCCACATTGCTGCTCCCTTCACATTTACACAGAGGCCTCCACACAGTAGGCCTTATGACACAGAGGCTTCCACACAGTAGGCCTTATGACACAGAGGCTTCCACACAGTAGGCCTTATGACACAGAGGCCTCCATATAGTAGGCCTTATGACACAGAGGTCTCCACACAGTAGGCCTGACACAGAGGCCTCCATACAGTAGGCACTCAGTAAATACCTTCTGACTGGACTAAGGACATTGTCATCAAGTTGTATGAAATCCTGGGAATACTGTGGGAGGAGGGCCACATCTCCCTCCCCTTGTCACCCTCATGGAAATTGGAATTTCTTAAATGAAATTGAAGAGAGCCTGGGGCTCCCTCTCCTTACCTCTGTCAAGTGTTAATTATGTGTGGAGTCTGAGGGGACTCCCATAGTGGATGACAGGGGCTATTAGGATGGGGAGTGGTGGTAAGGAAGACAGAGATTTTGGGTTCTCTGATTTACTTGTGTGTGTGTGTGTGGGGGGTATCTTCTCTCTCATAAATCTTATACCTGATTATTGAAAAAAAAGACTCTTTCCAGGAGGAAATGCTTTGTCTAACTAGCTCTTTGCATGTTCATGAGTTTAAAAAAAAAGAGGAAAATCTTCTACCTTCCCCCCCCCCGATCTACAGTGGTTAAGTGATGACTATTGTCATTGTCTAGATCTTTCATCTGCTCAAATATGAATCCCAGGGGACTGAATGGTGGTGCACCTGGTTGAGTGCACATGTTATCATGTGACCTGGGTTCAAGCCCCCTAGTCCCCACCTGCAGCAGGGAAGCTTCACAAGTGGTGAAGCAGTGATGCAGGTGTCTCTCTTTCTCCCTCTCTGATACCCCACACTACAATTTCTCTCTGTTGCTATCCAATAAAAATAAAAATAAAATGATCCTGGCAGAAAGTAAGACTATCTCATGCCAAAACATTCATTATTTTTGAACCCACCCGAATATGAGGCATGGCTAGGTGTGAAATAATAAGATAAACCTGGTGGTTGGGCGGTGGGAATCTTTCTTATGCAATCAGTGGGGAGTGTGTTCTCTCCAGTTGGCACGTTTATTCCAACTTTGTTGTCACTGTTCAAAACAAGACCCTTTAAAGCTATGTCTCCAACCATATAAAGGAAATCATGACTTAATGGCCATACCACATGCTTTCACTCTTAACTGAAACCGTGTTAGCCCGATCATGTACCTCATTCATCAGATTTGGCATCAGATGATCTTGGGCTGCTTCCCCCAAATCAAACCAAACATTATCTGTTAATATTAAAACTGTACTGGGAAAGCTGGTGACATAGGCCTCGTGGGCAATTTCTAAATAGGAGACACAAAGGAGCTCTGAGTCATGAGAGGAGAAGCTCTTTATTTGGGACACTACTCAGTCTGGTGTGGAAGAGTTTATGTCTTATTTCTTTAAAGTCACTCCTTCCTTCCTTCCTTCCTTCCTTCCTTCCTTCCTTCCTTCCTTCCTTCCTCCCTTCCTCCCTCCCTCCCTTCATTCCTTCCTTCCTTCCTGTTCTCCTTTCTTCTTTTCTTTCTTACACACACACAGACCACAGCTACTGAAGCTTCCTTGAATGTGGTGGGGCTGGGGTCGAACTTGGGTCATTCCTATAGCAAAGCAGTGAGTGCATTATTCACATCAACTATTTTGCCAGCTCTATAGTCAGATAGCTATTTTTTCTTTTTTTAAACCAGAGGCACTGCTCAGATCTGGTTTATAGTAGTGCTGAGGATTGTACCTGAGACTGTTAACCACTTTAGGCATGAAACATCTTTTTTTTTTATTTTAAAATTTATTTTATTTATGTTTATTTACTGTTTATTGCATAGAAACAGAGTGAAATGGCCAGGTAGTGGAGCACTCAATTAAGTGCACATATTACCATATGCAAGGGCCCGGGTTCAAGTCCCCTCTCCCCACCTGCAGGGTGGACTCTTCATAAGTGGTGAAGCAGGTCTGCAGGTGTCTATCTTTCTCTCTTCCTATCTCCTCTCCCCTCTGCCCTGTCAAATAAAAAGAAAAAAGAAAAAAATGGCTGGCACTGAGCCCCAGCAATAACCCTGGTGACAAGAAAGAAGGAAAGAAAGGTAAAGAGAAAGAAAGAAAGAAAGGAAGGAAGGAAGGAAGAAAGATAGTGAAAGGGGGTAGAGTGGGAGAGAGAAAAAAAGAGATATCTATAGCACTGTTTCACTACATGTGAAGTTTCCCCCCTGCAGGTGGAGGCCAGGGCTTGAACTTGGGTCCTTGTGCATGGTAACATGTGCACCAAACCAGTTCACCATTCTCTTTTCTCCCCAGGTATAAAAAGTTTTTTTGTTTTGCGTAACCATTACATCATATTCCCAACCTCCAATAATCTTGAAAAACTCCTTTTGAGCTGGAGAAATGGTCTCTGTGACTCTAGACTGTTAAAAGTTGCTCTGTGTGTGGGGGAGGTGATTTCATCCTGCCAAACTGAAAGAAAGATGCATAGTAGGAAAAAATATTTCTAACTCTTCAGGTGGTGGCCAGTATTAGGAACAATATAGTCCTAGCTTCAAATCCCTGCTTTGCAACTTTGGACTTGTTTAATTTTTCTAAGATTTGGACTTCTTGTCTACCGTTTGAGAATCAATAAAATGGTGGTCCGGGAGCTGGCACAGTTGATAAAGCATTAGACTGTTAAGCTTGATGTCCTGAGTTCAATCTCCAGCATTACATGTACCAGAATGATATCTGGTTCTCTGTCTCTTCCTATCTTTCTCATTAATAATTAAATAAAATCTTTTTAAAAAAGGAGAGAAAGAATCAATAAAATGGACATTTGTACAAATCATTTAGTACAAAGCCTAGTAAACATTAGCATGGGGCAGGGCAGTGGCACACCTGCTTGAGAACAAACCTTACCATGCATAAAGACCTGGGTTCAAGCCCCTTGTCCCCATCTGCAGGGAGGAAGCTTCACAAGCAGTGCAGCAATACTGCAGGTATCTCTCTCTCCCTATCTTTCCTTCTTCTCTCCATTTCTCTCTGCCCTATCAAATAAATAGATGGGAAGAATATTTTAAAAAACATTAGCTTTTTAGATACACAGAAAGATATTTTTTCTTTGGAAAGCAAAACTTAATTTAGTCATAGGAGGATCCTCTAGGATTTAAGAGAACTAAGTTCTAGTCCCTGTTAATCAGCTGGGTAACCTTGACCAATCACTCACTCACTCAAGTTTTCTGCAGCTCAGCTTTTAAATTGCATGATATTATCTATGGAGGTGGCTCATTTTGTGTCAGCTTGCCTGGGTCAGGATGCTCAGACATTTGGTCAAACCCTATTGTGATATTTCTGTGAGAGTGTTTTGGATGAGATTAGCATTTGAATGAGTAGATTCTGAGTGAAGCAGCTGGACTTTCCTAAGTGTGTGTGGGCTTCATGCTGTCAGCCTAAGCACTGACCAGAAGGAAGACTGTGTCCCCCAAGAAAGAAGGGATTCTGGTGGTCGAGGGCCTTTGCATTTGAACAATATCAGCTCATCCCAAAGTCTCTTGTCTTATTTCTTGATACCAGAGTTCTGGCTGGGGCTCTGTGCCTGCCTGATTCCACAGCTTCCAGTAGACTCTCATTTTCATTTTTATTATTTTATTTGTAGGTGGAGGGTGAGAGACAGAGAGGGGGAAGAGAGATAGAGAGGAAGCAAGAGAAGGAGAGAGATAACAGCACTGCTCCAGTGCTTGTGAAGCTACCCTAGTACAAGTCAGTGCTCCTATGTGGTGGCCAGGGGCTCACACCCTAGTTCTCATGCTTGGTAATGTGTGCACTCTAGTGGCTGAGCTATCTCCCAGCTTGTAAATCTTCTGTTTTAAGTAGAGATTTCAGAGGATTCTGAATTTGCCACTATAGTCAATTCCTTTTAACTTAACTTCCCTTCCTCCTCTCATTTCCTTCTTTCTCCCCTGCCCTATCCATATATATATGGGGGGGGGGTGATAGATCTAATATATATATCACTATGTTTATCTGGAGAACTCTGACTTACACATCTACCCGAGAGCTTTTCATTTTGCCTCAGGGAGGGAAAGGTGGTCCTAAATGGAAGGCTCCCTGGGGCAGGCCTGGACCCATGGCTTGGGGAGCAGCTGCTTTCTTTCCTTCTTCCATTTGATTGTGAGGCTTCAGTCTTCTTACCTGGAGAATAAAGCTGGAAGACTCCTGAGATTCTTCCCCAGCTGCCCCCAGATGTGAAAGCCTGCTGAGCTGTATAACACTGACTGGCTGGACTGTGACATTCAAAATAGAGCCATGGTCAGGTTGGGTTTCCGGCAAGAAAGACAGGCATGTGGGGGTGTCTGAAGGCTATTTAGGTAGAAACAAACTTTTTCAAGGTTATGCAAAGGGTTAGGGGAACTAAAGGGGAACTCCTGGTAAGCCTAAAAATATTCCTACAAGCCTGAATGCTTTTTATTTTTTGCAGAAGTCACCGGGGAAAGTACCTACTTTACCTGCTAGGGCTTTTACGGTACCTCAGTATACATGTTCAAGTGATAGATTGTAGGGAAAGAAAGTCCTTTGATGGATTCTAAAGAAAGCCCAAGGTCAGGCTGACCAACGTGAACGTTGGTTCTCTGAAAGTGGCAGGGCCAGCAGGGTACTCATGAGAAGCAACCAAGTGCTCCAGGTTGAGGTTCTCCCGATTCCGAGCACTACACAAGCAACGTTCCCTTGTGTTATTTCAGGACAGAAATGCTATTTTTCTTTTTTAACCAGTGAAGTGGTCAGATACTTAAACACTGGATAGAGTACTTTGGCTCTTTGAGCCTTTTAGATAAAATGGTTGGAGAAAATCCTTTGTGAGTTCTATGTTGCTGTACAAGGATAAGCGATGATTATACTCACAGTGTACACTTGAGTAAGACCTATAGTATGAGGATCAGTTGAAGGAATGCTGGCAAAGGAACCTCATATATTCTATTTATTTAATTTCTTTATTAGTGATTTACAGAATTATAATAGGGGTGTGATTATACACTGTTCCTACCATCAAACAGAGTTCTGTGTCCTCATCCCCCAGTGGAAACTGCCATAGTTCTCACAAGGTCATAGATATGAGTTGACCATATCTATCTCTCTGTTTGTCTATCTGTCTGTTTATCTATCTATTTATCTTTTTTTTTTTTTTTTTTGAGGGCCTCCTTTCTCACTCTAAGTTCATGCTAGCCAAGGACAGGGAGCTCTTGCTAGATGAACAAAAGCAGCAGCAACTGCTCTCATACCTTCCACTGAGAGACAAACTCAGGCCTTCCTCGTGATCAGTTCTACCGCTTAACCCCTCACCTGGGCTCTGCCTACCTGTCTGTCCCCTGCTCTGCTCCATGGCCCTCCCAGAGCCATTGGAGATATATACACACTATCTCAAGAGCTTGCTGTCTAAAGAGCCAATTATTCTCCACTGGTCATGACAGGAAACCCAACTACTGAGCATTGCACGCGAAGCTTCTGACAAACACGGCAAGCACTTGCTCCTCCAGGTCCGTCTCTGCTGTGACTGTTGCCCACACTTCTCTTTATGTTATGGCTCTGGGTTTGAATCCTTAAACTCTCATTCTTCCATCTGATATTTATTCAGGAAGTATTGAAGGTGGGTTTATCAATAGGTATCAGGTATGGCTCCTAGAGCTGGGAATGTATCAGTAAATAGGAGAGAGCAGTGCTTTGCAGGGATGACAGGACAGACATTTCATAGCATGGTGGAAATTTCTAGGGAGGGCCAGGGAGACAGCATGATGGTTGTACAAAAAGGCTTTTCCTAGACACCCGAAGTAGTAATTGGTGTACAGGTGACTTTGATAAGAAATGAAGGCAGGACTGTTGAAGAAATGGGAAAAATACACATAGATATGAGAATCATATGAAAATCAGCTCATATTGATGACTTTGGAAGAAATATTGCAGTTTCCAATGGGACACAGAACGCTGGTGATGGGAACCATATGGAATTATACCCTTATTAGTTTACAACTTTGTAAATCAATATTAAATCAAACCACTAATAGAAAAAACAAAATAAAAAAAATCATCTGGGAAGTAGCACAGTGGATAAAACATTAATTAGACTGTCAAGTATGCAGCCCTGAGTTCAACCACTGGAAGCACATGCATCAGAGTGATGTCTGGCCCTTTCTCTCTCTCCTTCTATCTTTCTCATAAATAAATAAATAAGTAATCTAAAACAAAACAAGACAAACAAACTTCCAAAACAGATTTCTTCCTGAGGCTCATAGGTCCCAGGTTTAGTTCATGGTACCATTGTAAGCCAGGGCTGAGCAGTGTCCTGGTAATAAATAAATAATAAATAAATAAATAAATAAATAAATGAAAATAAATACAAGGAAAGAAAGAAATTGGTAGGAGTGATGAGGGAAATAGAGCAGGTTATGGCTAGTAGGTGAGTTGGGAGTGGGAGTGTGAATGGCCTATTTTAAAAATAAAGCCTGATAGTCAGATAATTGAGAGATGTGGGAGTGGAGGGATCAACAAGGAGATTGGAAAGGTGCAGTCTTCAAAGGAGGACAGATAACACACAGGGTTGGGTCCCAGATGTCCCATGAAGAAAGTATTCCAGAGGGGCCCGAAGGTGGGGTACCTGGTTGAGTACACATGCTACAATGCGTGTGGAGCCATGGTTGAGTCCCTGGTCTCCACCTGCAGGGGGAAAGCTTCACAAATGGTGAAGCAGTGTTGCAGGTGTCTCTCTGTCTCTCTCCTCTGCCACCCCTTTCGTTTTCTATTTCTGGCTGTCTCTATCCAATAAACAAATAAAGATATCTAAAAACAAGACAGAAAACAAAGAAGAAAGTATTCCAGAAAGGAATATCAGATAATACTGATAAATTCACTGAGATGAAACTCCAGCTGAATTTGACAATATGGAGAACATTCTAACCTTGAGAAGAGCAGTTTGGGCACAGTGTGGAGAGCAGATGCCTGGCTGGTGATAAGTAGGAGGGAATAAGAGACGGAGAATTGGAGATTGTGATTCAAAACAACTCTTCTGAGTATCATTTAGCAATAAAAGGGGCAGAATAAGGCTTGCTGGAGGGGGCAGTGGGGTTAATAGAAGGTCCAGCAAACATGTGAACTATCACATGTGTTTCTGCCTTTTTGACGTGTCTTCCCTGCCCCCTTCCCATTTGCCTAGTGAATCTCTACTTTTTCTTTTTTTGAATTGCTGCCAAGGTTCAGTGCCTGTTCAAGGACTCCATCACTCCTGGTGACTCTTTCTCTCTCTCCATATTTCTGATACAGAGAGAAATAGAGGAGAATGAGAGGGAGCAACACCTATAGCATTCTAATACCGATTGTGAAGCTTCCCTCTGCTGGCGGGGATTGGGGTCTTGAACCTAGGTCCTTGCCTTGCCCTTGGTAACATGTGTGCTCTATCGGGTGTGTTACCACCCTACTCCTGTAAACTTTTTCTCCAGGAGTGGATTCTGCTGTGCATACACTAAGCTTCCCACTGCTTGTACTCATTCACTGTGGGATTTACTGTATGCCCACTAGGAAACAGACACTGCCCAAGGAACAATGAACAAGTCTCATGAGTTCTCTTCTTCCTGGAGGTTATATTCCAATGGAGAAACAGAATAAGGGATCTGAGCTCTTAGATCACAGTCAGTGCTTTGGAGCCCCTAATCTGGGCAATGCAAAAGAAGCGGAGATGTGGTTGTCTTGGGAGGCTCTTTGGGGGCGGGGAAGAGGACTACTAAGGAGTGAATATTTTTGTCTCCCAAAATTCTGTTGAAATCCGGTGGGGACTTTAGGAGGGAATGAGATCATGAATGCAGAGACCTTATGCATTGGTTTATGTCTGCCTGTATAAGAGCTATGAAAGAGATGAACTCTCCTATGTGAAGTCACAGCAGGAAAATATCTGTAAACTAGCAAGGAGGCTCTCACCAGACATCAGATCTGCTGGCACCTTGATCTTTTCAGTTTTAGTGCTGTGAGCAATTCATTTCTGCTGTGGAAGCCTTCCAGTTTACCGTATTTTTACTATAGCAGCCCAAACAAACTAAGGCAGCAGGGGAAGAGCTGGTGCTAGAAAAGGCCAGAGGAGGCTCTCAGGGAGCAAGAGTCAGCTCTGAAAGCTTCAGGAAGGGAGAAGTGGGGTGTTGGAGTGGTGGGAGCTGAGTGGGAGGTGTTCAGAATGCTTAATGGGAGCAGGTTGTGTAAAGCCCAAGAGGCTGGGCAGGTGCAGCTTTGCTTAGTGCTTCTGGGAGGAGTGGATGGAGCCATATTTTGAACATCTAGACCAGCCCAGGTAGTCTATCCGGTGAGTAAGACAAGAACAAATCAAAGGTTGCTTCTTTGGTGATAGCAGCATCTATAAGAGGCAGAGGTGGGACATGAGGTGAAGATAGAGAGGAGAGTACAGGCTGAGGAACTAGAGCATGGTGTCCAAGAAGCCTGTGGAGAATGCAGGCCACAGCCATGCAAGTAAGATGGCGCCCAAGATGCTGAGAGATCAGGGTCCTGGCAGGGCTTCCTTTGCAGCCTCACCTCTGCTCAGACTCAGCTTCTATCCTGCCATGTGAGAAGTTGCCTGAGGTTGGGACTCCTTATCTGTTCACCTTTATAGCTTTTGGATCAACAGGGAGCCTTAAGAATGGGTCACACTTTGGGAAGAGCTCCTGAGAAGACTTTGGGGGTGGGGGTGGGGGGAGGAAGTCCCCAAGGTGCTCTGGGCTGAGGGGCCCCTGCAGCTCCATTCTCCCAAGGACCTGGTTTCAAACTTGTGTGTCTGGCTTCTTTGGGTGCCCTGGGCTGCAGTGCTGTCTTTCTAGAGCAAGGAAGGGTGTTGTTGATATCACAGGGTGTGAACCTGACTCACTGACACAAAACTAAGCCAGCTTTTGTCTTTGGATCTGGGTGGAAGTGACTCATGGGCTGGGGAGGGAGAGGAGAGGGAGAGGGAGAGGGAGAGGGAGAAATGGAGAAAGGAGAGCTTTTGGAAGCAAATCAGGGAGGGAATTTTTAAGGTTTTATTTTCAGATCAAATACGGACTTGCTGTTCCATACATGTTGAAGACCAGTCTGTCTCTCCCAGTCAAAATCCAGGGAGGGATGATTAAATGCGACAATCCACTCATTTTCTCCTAGATTTTTATTAAATGCAATTTAGAAGGAATCAAGTTTCTCCTCTTTTCTCCTTCTCTACACTCAAAATACATCCTAATTACCACGAGGACAGAATAAATGGGCCTCTCAAAGCCTGCAGCAAGATCGAACACTTCCTTCCCCTTTAAATTAACCAGCTGTAGGCTCAGCTTCTAAGAGCTGCTGGCTCATTTCCTCCCCCACTGAAACCTTGCTCCAGATTCCAAGAGCGTTTGTGGAGCACCAGCCCACGTACTGCAGGGGGTGGGGAGGAAGAAGAAGTAGGGGGCGGGGGAAGGAGGGCCAAAGACGGGTCTGATTTGTAGGGCTTCCCAGTTAAAAGGTTCTGGAGGGGTCTTCTGTGCTTGAGCTCAACTAAGAGACTGGCAAGTTAGACTAGGGAATGTCAAGTCACATCGCTGTAATAATGAGGGCATTTGGGGCTGCAGATGATAATAACGCAAACCAAACCAACAAGGAGGAGCATCTGCAGTAAGAAAGGGCCCCAGTTAGGCACTGGGCCTCTGAAGGGCAGGAGGGGCAGACCCAGGCCTACAGCAGCCACTCTGCTCACTTCCCCTGCCTGCCTGTCTCAGTCCTTGTCTCAGTCTCCCTGCAGTGGGGATGTTGGTAGCAGGTTCCCAAACTGTCACAGCTTGCTGTTTAAACCCTTGGGGGTGGGGGTGGGGGTGGGGAACTGACCTTCCTTCTTTCCTTCCTTCCCTCCCTTCCTCCCTCCCTCCCTCCCTTCCTTCCTCCCTCCCTTCCTTCCTTCCTTCCTTCCTTCCTTCCTTCCTTCCTTCCTTCCTTCCTTCCTTCCTTCCTTCCTTCCTTCCTTCCTTCCTTCCTTTCCACTTCCAGTTTCAAAATTCTCCAAGGGAGCTTCTGATTGGGCTGAAATCTGTCAGCTCTTGTCCGCTGGGCCAATCCCACGTGGCCGGCAGGGCGGTGAGTCCCGCTAAGGTCAGCCGCCAGCGTACACGCCACCCCCCCACCTCCCACGCGTCCGGGTCGGAAAGTCTCTGCAACCCTGGGGATGGGGGAGTGGGGTTCCCCGGGGCTCTGCCTCCAGCGAGTTTGGCGGGTGGGAGAGGAAGGTGAGGGAGAGGGGGAGGGGACGATGAGTGCAGTTTGGGCAGATCAAGTTTTCAGAAACTACTATAGAGGCTTTGGCCTGGCTAGTGGGTCTCCAGCAATGCAGGCGAAGAGCTGGGATCGAAGTGTGTGTGTGTATGTGTTCTAGAACCTGACAGTCTTTTCATGCTTATAATTTATCAAGGAAACGCGCCCCCTCCCTCACCAGCATTTCACAGAGGAGGGCTCCAGAGGTGACACCCCGCCTAGGTCACATTCACAGCGACAGCAAGCTGCCGGGCCGCTGCTGCCTTTCCTGGGAGGATTGCAACAGGTCGAGGAGGGAGGATGGGGCGCCAGGCCCGAGGGCAAGACCAGCGAGACCCTGCGGGTACAAGGTGGAGGTGGGGTAGGCGCTGCGCTGCTCTGCCCAGAGCAAGGCCCAGGCCTGGGGGAGAAAGCCACGCCCAAGCTGGACGAGCTTCTCAACCCCCCACACCCCGCAGATCCCCAGCCTCCAAATGCAATTCCATTTAAGGGCAACCCAGCCGGGTTCACACCTAGCATGGAAGATGCCAGAGTATCCTGGAGTCAGTTTGCAGGGTGAGAACCGGAGTCCACAGCCTGTTCTCCAACCTGCCCTGCCAACTCCATCAAGGAAGCCACCCACCTAGGTCCCCTAGGATGTCACCATTGCGGTGGTGCAATGAACCGAGGAGGGGGGGAGGGGGGAGGCTGTTCTGCGGAGCAAATCGCAGCAAGGAATATGCAAATGGATCACCCCTCCCCCATCTGCACACAGACCTCGCTGCGGGGGAGGGGCGGGACTCGAGTGCGGGGTGGGAGGAGGGAGCAGGGAGAGCCTCCCCCCTTTTGCCCTCTGCTCCTAGCTTTGTAACCCGGCTCTGCCACGTGGTTAAAAGCAGGGTGCGGGCAAGGGGGGTGGGGTGGGAGGGGGGACTGGTAGTAGCTTCGGCTGATTTCTAACCCCGGGAGGAGTGTTTGGCTAAAAATATTAACAGGAGGAGAGGAGCCCTGGGCTCTGCCTAGTCCACTGAGACCCCCAACCCCAGGGAGCTGGAGCACCCAGCCGCCCTGAGCCGAGGAGCTCCCCTCCCCCGCTCTCTCTTCCTTCCTCCCTCCCGCCGGCCTGCGAGCTCATTTTCGCTTGGCCGGTCTCCGCGCTGCCGGATGGATGGCGCCCCACCCCCGCTCCTCTGCTCAGTCATTCAGACTTGGAAAGTCAATAACACGCTGACATCATCAGGGGTTTGTGTATTATTACACGGCTACTTTCCAGAATACCTGGCAACCTCTAAGAGAGGAGCACTCGGAATGCCTGAGGCAGGACCCAGGGCCTGGAGCCGGCGCCGGGCCTTGGCCTGGGTCGGAGCACCTTCAGGGCAGCGATTAGCAGCCCATGATGAGCTTTTGCTTCCCTAAATGCAGACGCACTTTCCATGTCGACCACAAGCTTCATGTGGGCTTGGGATTCACTTATAAATCATTCTTAAGCGACCTCTATTTCTACCAAAGACATCCACTCAGTCGTTATGAAACATTTTCAGTGATCTTCACAGAAGGAAGCGGGGCTGGGGTGGGGGGTGGGGAGAGCATCTTTTTGACAGGAAGGCAAAGGTCAACTCCTTGGAGATTCTTAGGATTTCTGTGTGTACAATTCTCCATTATGTAATCGCCAGCACGGGTGATTAGGCCTTCTTTTTCCCTTCGGGGCTGGACTTGCTGTTTTTGCTGTTTTTCTTAAGCATCAAGCAGAGCTCAGTCAAAAAAAAAAGGGGGGGGGGGGAAGCCTGGATTTATGATGCAAAACTGCTCTCCAAGCAAATTGCCTTTGAAGAGTGTATCATTTTAGAGGAGGGAAATAGATGAATTTGTTGTTAATTAAGACGCCCTATCTTACTATGCTGGCATTTTCTTTTCCTAGAATGAGGTTTTTTTTTTTTTTTTGTAAGCCATTCTATGTGCTTTAGATATTCCTTGTCCTTTCCCCTTGCTGTAATTGTACTGACAATAGAATACATAACAATGTTACAGATTACTATAGTAACGCGCACACACACACACACACACACACACACACACACACACACACACACACACACTAAAAACAGTGTAAATTGCAATGATTCACACAGCACTATACCTCTTCTATCTGGCCAAATAGGATATTTCTTTACCACATAGGGCCAATTTTATTTTATTTTATTTATTTATTTATTTATTTATTTTACCAGAGTACTGCTCAGCTTTGGCATTATGGTGGTGCTGAGGATTAAACCTAGAATCTCAGAGCCTCTGGCATGGGAGTCTCTTTGCTGCATAATCATTATGCTACCTCCCGTGCCCTCATTTAAATTCTTATTTTCTTAGATTGAGAAACATGGCAGCCAATCCCCAATTGTCTTCATGGATAATGGCAAGGGAACAGAAGTTCTTCATAGGCCTGATCTCACCCAGTGCTCTGTACCTCTGAGCTCTTCAGACTTGGGGGGCAGGTGGTGACTTACCTGAGAGCACACACTATGTGTGAAGATCCTCTTGGAGCGACCCCCCCAACACACACACACACACACACACACACACACACACACACACACACACGAGCTCTAGCACCAGGAATCTTCACCTGCAGTGGAAATGTGTTATTGTCTCTCCCTTCACCACTGCTCTGTCTCTAAGAAAAGAAAAAAAAAAAGTCATCAAAGTTCCCTAGGAGGAAGCAAAACTACCATGCTGCTTAACAATGTTAACAGTTTCCTTCTGGGTACTTGGTCATTTCACAGGAGAACTTGTAGTTGACTCTGACCACTTCCTTCCAGATGGTCTGAAGAAAAATTCCGCCTGTCAGCCATCAGCCTTGCACATCTGAAATCCCCTCCCAGTCCTCCCCTCTCCCACTCCCAATCCCAATCTGGCCCTGGAAATTCCCTCCTTTTGGAAGTGCCCACTGGTCTAGATGAAGGTTTCCTTGTTGGGTCTCTGAGGCTTACAGTGGCTGGTGAAGGAGGAGGGGAGGGACATGGTGTCTTGGGGCGGGGGGGGGGGGGGGGGTTCAGTGCCAGTTTGTGCACCTTTCTCTTGGGTCTGGGTTCAGCTCATCAGAGAGGAATGTGGAGATCTGAATTTATTTCCTGGGATTATCCAGATGAAAAGGCTCTGACACGTGGATAGCATGTGCTTGCTTGTCTTTCTGCCCTCTGGGTTTTGTCTTTTTGCCCCTCCTAGCCATACTATCAGCTACCCAGTTCTGAATCTCTGAGTTTCGAAACTTAACCAGCCTCCTTGCAGGAGCTTCCAGGACAAAGGACCCAGCGAGGCTTGTGCAGAAGCTCTGGGACTGGGTCTGGCAGATGACAGCTCAGACTTCGGTGGCTGAAGCTCAGCAAAGACCAGGAAGAGGTGTGTTGAGTGGGAAGGGAGCGGCTAACTGGGGCCTTTTGGTCCTCAGTTTCCCCTGGTGGCGGTTCTAGACTGATTCCCACATGGAAGAATCACAAAGCTAGCCAGCCATGTTTCTGGAAGATGAGCATGTATTTGGAGAAAGTAAGGACAGTAGAGGGTATAAGCTATGTAGGCATATAGGGATGTGTGTGTGTGTGTGTGTGTGTGTGTGAGAGAGAGAGAGAGAGAGAGAGAGAGAGAGAGAGAGAGAGAGAGAACACCATGCCCTAGAGCTTTCTGGTCTTCCAAGTTTTATGGTCCCTTCAGAGGAAGGGTGGGGACCCTCAGGGAATGTGCTTCAGCCTTTGTTTTTTAGGTGCTCACATCTGCCTCCATCTGCATTTTATGGCTTTTTGAAATCAGTTATGGAGAGAGTGCGAGAGTGTCGGTGCAAGAAATACAGACACTGGCTCTTCTGGCCCTGCCTCCAGCCCCTTCTCGAGGCTTCCTACAGGGTGCAGAGGGATGCTGCTTTCCCTAAGCTGCTCTCCAACAGGAGGACATGCCATGGAAAGGAGCCACTTCTGGGAGATGGAGAAGCAGGCATCTTGGCCCTGAAGAAGACAAGTGTGTTGAAACTCAGGCAGAGAAAACAGCCAGAGTGCATGTCCTCTGTCCCCAGTGAGGACTTTGGCTCAGGCTGGTGGTGGGAGGGGAAACTCCCTGAAACCTGAGGCATCAGGTCACTCCACCCACAGCTGCTCCTGGAGGGCGACTTGGTGGCCTGACAGGCCAGGGAGTCATACTACGGAAGTCACCTATTTCCCACCATTCCTCTGTGGAAAGAGGTCACTTTCTGGTGCTCTACCGCCAAATATTTATCAGCTGGTGGAAATGAGTGTTGAAGGAGCAGTGAGCTTCTCAGGCTGGTAGAGTTCTCAAGCATTAGACAGATTAGAAGGAGAGAAGCACTCATTTAATTATGTGCAGAGAAAGTCTTTATATGGATATAGATTCTAAGGTCACTGTGAGTAGAGTGAGGGTCCTAAGTCTTGTAATGGGTGAGACACCTGGGATTTCAAGGACAGAGGAGAGAGGTGAACAGATGGCGACTCAGATGACAAAGCTAGATACTCCGTAAGTTGATGTTTGCCTTTCCCTGTCTCTAGGTTATTTCTGGTACACACATATAGCAAAAAAACAAAACAAAACAAAAGAAAACCAAAAAAAAACCTACCTCACTCTGGGTAGTAACCAGCTTTTTAATTCTTCTGGGTAGTTAAGGAAATGGTAAACACTTCTCATTAGTCTGCAGGGCTATCATTGCTCACAGCACAAAATAATACACCTGAAAAGTGATCCGTGTTAGAAAGGCCTTTTTTAAAAAAATTTTTCATTTATAAAAAGGAAACACAGACAAAACCATAGGATAAGAAGGGTACCAATGAATTCTCAGGTTTTAACAAGCAGAAGCTGCAAACTGAAAGTCTAAGGACTGAATTCAGTATATACTGATATATATATGTAAAATATTTATAATATATACTGAATATATAATATATATATGTATAATTTTTTAAATTGGCCCAAGCAAGTAAAAATCAATAGTTATTTGTCACATTGTAACTAAACTTTTCCTAAGAAGTGAAAAACATCTGGCAATATAAACAATGACAACAACTGGGTAGAGAATGGAATCTAGAGCTGCCCCTACTTTATTTTTCTCTGTTGTTTTCTTTCCTAGATTCATTTTTATTGATTTCATATGAGCTGGGGGGAGAGGGGTAAGAAGAACACACTACACATTTAGCTTAGAAGATCAAACCCAGAATCTCGGGCATGCAGGACCTGTCCTCTACCTGCTGAGCTGTGTCCCTGGCTTTGAGCTATCCATTTAGCTTAGCACATCTTTCTCTTTGCCACAGTTCCAACCTGCTGAAAAAAACATGTGACTCTGTGTACCTCCTCAAGGTGTCCTCTTGAAATGGGCTTTCTGAGCACGTATGTCTCCACCTTCTCACAGGGAAGGATCATCTCCCTTCTTCTCCCTCCTCCAAGGTAAGGTATGCTTTGAGACTGAAGGCTATGGGGTTAGTGTAAGGTTCCTTTTTTTTTTTTTTCCTTTTATTTATTTAGATTTTATTTATTAATGAGAAAGATAGGAAGAAAGAGAAAGAACCAGACATCACTTTGGTACATGTGCTGCTGGGTATTGAATTCAGGACCTCATGCTTGAGAGTCTAATGCTTTATCCACTGTGCCACCTCCACGGTGTGTGGTTTCTATATAGCTTGGCTGTCTCCAGCATTCTTTCTGCATTAGTAGATAGTGCCCTTTAAATCTATTCGGTTTAAAGTCTTCAGATGCAGACCAGTGTTATCTTTCTATGTAACACACACACACACACACACACACACACACACACAAATATTTGCAATAAACACGTAGTGATGTCAGAATCGATGTGTCACTAAATCCTAGATTTTCATCATGAGAATTTTTTTCTTGGTCAACAAATGTAAAAAGTAAATCTGCCTTTTACTGGTCCTGTTCAAAAGGAGTGGCTCCCTTTTGACAACACTAGGAGGCTGGTGTTCTATAATAGCTGTTGTCTTTATACTCTTTTTCATGTCCTCTCTAAAAGAATGCTGCATTATGATGTATCTGCAGCTCTTCTGTAAAATGACAGCTATGGTTTTGCATCATAAGTTGAAGTTGTTGTAAGAAGATAATATCCAGTGTACTGAAACAAAAATTGACATTTTAGAAGCAAGTGGTTACATCACTTTTTGAAATGTATTCCATGAGGTCCAAATACCATAGCAACCAGCTCCCCATCGTTATTCACTCAAAAATACATGAACAGACTCTTCCTTAACATTGGTGGGGGTGGGAGTGTTGGTGACATTTTTCTCTCCTTGGATTTATCTTGCCATCCTTATAGGGCCAGCAAAATACAACAGAAATTTCTGTACAATTGCAGTTCACATAGTTGTCATTCACTCTATCCCCTGAGGAGGTGAACATGCCTTTTTCTCCCCAAGTAGCTTATGCATCCACAGGTAACCGTTGCTGACAATTGCTAGAATGAGGCAGGCCCATCACCAGTTCTAGTTCTGCTTTTTTATTCACACCCTTGCCTGTACATATCAGCAATGGAAATCACTTTTCAATAGCCGTATTATCTCCACATTCTTCACTTTTCCACTCCTTTTTAAAAAATCTTTTTTTTTTTTGAAAAACATTTTATTGTTCTTTTATACTTTTATTTATTTTGGATAGAGACAGATGTTGAGAGGGAAGAGGGAGAGGGACAGACGCGCGCACACACACACACACACACACACACACACATACACCTACCTCGTGAAGCTTCCCCTTTGCAGGTGGGGACTGGGGGCTTGAACCTGGGTTGTTGTACATTGTAATGTGAGCACTCTATCAGTTCCAGCATGGCTAAGCCTTTTCTTCATCTGCTTCAGACTTCTTTGCCAAAGTTCACACAACTTTTGGGAAATATTAGTATTTAGATCCAATAATGCCTAACTTCTGGGGAGTAGAGAACAAAAAATCACCTAGTGTAGACTGAATATGTGTCCTTCCCACCCCCGACCCCATTCATAAATGACAGTCTAGTCCAGAATGTGATGCATGTAAGTCATTTTCTAGACTTCAACAGGAAAGATCACTGCAGGGGTCAGAGGCCCCACACCTCCCACTTAGGGGAGAGACATAGATCTGAGACTGGAAGCTAAGCTGCCAAAGGGAGCCTTTGGGTCAGAGGATGGAACCTTCATGAATAGGATTAGAATCAAAGGGACCCAGAGAGTTCCCTTCTCCCTTCTGCCATGTGAAGGCACAGAGAAATGCCCACCGTGCACCATATTATACCTTCCCCAGGTATCATACCTGCTGTGAAGTCTTGGTTTCAACTTCTGACCTCCAGAACTGAGAAGTAAATATCTGCTGTTTATGAGCCATTCATCTGACTAGATACACCACACAACTAGCAAAGTTATTATTATTATTTACATGCTTAAAACCATTCTCCTTCTCTTTGCTCTGCAGATGGTTGGACTCTAAGGCACTGGAGTGCAGTGAGACTGGGAAAGAATAAGGGATCTATTTTTTTTCTTTATTGGGGGGATTAATAGTTTACAGTCAACAGTAAAATACAGTAGTTTGTACATGTGTAACTTTTCTCAGTTTTCCATATAACAATTCAACCCCCTCTAGGTCCTCTGCCATCATGTTCTAGGACCTGAACCCCGCCCCCCCCCCAGTCCTTTACTTTGGTGCAATACACCAAAACCCAGTCCAAGTTCTGCTTTGTGTTTACTTATTTTTCAACTTATTTATTTTTATTTGTTATTGATGACTTAATCATGATTGACAAGATTGTGGGATAAGGGTATAATTCATACTTTTTTAAAAAAATAAGGCAGAAAGTGGAAGTGAAAGAGACCACCATCAGACTCTCAGATCGATAATACTCATATATGTGGGGAAAAAAAATGTAACCAGGGAGGTTGTGTAGTGGTAAGAGCACAGGACTTGTAGGCATGAAGTCCCAAGTTAAAAAAAAAATCATTCTCACTATTATTAATATATTTATTATTATTATTTTTCACCAGAGCACTATTCAGCTCTGGCTTATGGTAGTGTGTGTGTGTGTGTGTGTGTGTGTGTGTGTTGGGAGGGGCGGGGGAAGAGTTTGAACCTGGAACTTTGGAACCTCAGGCATGAAAGCCTTTTTGCATAACCACTGTGCTCTTTCTCTCAGCCACACATCCCAAGTTTAATTCCTTGCACTGCATCTGGCTGAATGATACTTTGATCTTTTTCTCTAACAGATTGCAAACTGTGCAAAACTGTGATTCTCTTTTATTTTTTTATTAATTTTTCTATAATCAGAGAACTGCTCAGCTCTAGCTTGTGGCGGTGCGGGGGATTGAACCTGAGACTTTGGAGCCTCAGGCATGAGAGTCTTTTTGCATAACCATTATGCTATCTACCCCCACCCCACCCTAAAACTGTGATTCTCTTAAAGTCTACTTTTTTCTGTGTATGCCTGGAGAGTTTTTATGTACCCTTGGAGGTCGTACTCCAGTTTGAAGAAGGCAGCGTCTCCAGAGGCTGCCTGGGGGAAACAGGGATATGGGCTAAGGAAAGGATTTCCATGGATTAGAGAGTGTGGTGGTGTTTCCAGTATCGAGACAGTATAGATGAGGTCCGTATAAAGGCAGGTTAGCAGGTTTAGGCTCAGTAGAAAAATGTGAGAATGTTTGGGTTTCAGGGGTGACAGAAACAGTTTTTTTTTTTTTTTTTAAAGAATTTATTTTCTTTTGTTGCCCTTGTTGTAGTTATTGTTGTCGTCGTTGTTGGACAAGACAGAGAGAAATGGAGAGAGGAGGGGAAGACAGAGAGGAGGAGAGAAAGAGAGACACCTATAGATCTGCTTCACCACCTGTGAAGCGACTCCCCTGCAGGTGGCCCTGCAGGTGGGGAGCCGAGGGTCCTTCCGCCGGTCCTTTGCACCACGTGTGTTTAACCCGCTGTGCTACTGCCTGACTCCGGACAGAAGCAGTTTTTATCTGAGAAGAAGAGGAGGAAGGAGAAGTGGAATTGGAAGTAGAAGGATTTAGGGAATAGTCCTGCAAAGAAGCCTGTAATTGATTTAGAGCAGAAAAGCAGAGCTTATAAGTCTGAAGTTGTTTTGCTGTGACTATACCAATATGTTTCAGTAAATAATCTCCAATTTGTGTCCATATCTCAACTGATAGAGCTGCATTTTTGGGAAGAGGTCCAGAGATCACCTCTATTATATTTAACAATTTTCTTAATTCTGGGCTAGAACACTGAATTTTACATATATTTAAAGTGTCTTTCAACTGTCTGAGGTGAAAACTGTCTTCTTTAGAATGTAATATACCCATTGTGGCAGTTTAGAAAGGGTGAGAGTGAAAGAAAGCTTAAAGTTAATAGTTCCTCACTTACCAAGAATTAGCATATGTTTGTTGGGTCCCTAATCAGCTTAAAGTCAAGTGGAAAAGGGCAGGTAAAGGGCATAGGGAGAAAAAGAAAAAATTTAACGTGTGTGGTAAATAAAAGTCAAGGAAAAACTGCCTTGAGCAGGAAAACTAACAAACAACAACAGAAAGGAGCGGGTAACCATAGAAACACGTTGGAGCAGATTACAGTCAGAGCCACATGGGGGTGGAGTTAAAACTTTGAAACACTTTTTGGGACCCGGACCATACATAATAACTCAACACCAGGGAGATAAAGTTAAACCGCATAGAGCACAAAGTTTGTAGGGCGAAATTAAAGTCAAACAACTAAAATAGGGGTGGGAGAAATAAAATTGCAACACGTTGAGGCACCACTTGTTGTAATTTAACTTAAAAAGTGGTTTTGGGGTGCTGCTGCGGTGTGTAAAAGGATTCACAGCTGGGAGCTGGGAACTGGTTTAAACAATACAAAGTTTATTAGGGTGAAACAGGTAAAAGGCAAAATAAGCATTTGTCATCAAGGGTTAAGAGTACGCTAGGTCCATAAAGCCTGAGTATAGTTATCAAAAGTCTAGTCCCATAAGATAAACAGTTATCAATTCTGGTAAAGGTTGCTCATGGCTGTAGAGGGGTCTAAAAGTTTACTAGCTATCAGAGTCACACGTGTTCAGTTTCCAGGATAAGTAGCCATGGCGGATACCTGGCACACCTCCAACGAGATGCATCTGATCAGGAGAAGCAGCAGCAGCCAAAAGACAGCGACCTGCTCAAAGTCCCTTGCTTTTATACATTCCCTTCTCTGAAGCACCTCCTCAGGGTGAGGTCATTTGTATGCTAATAGTCCCAAACTCCTGCTGGGGTCACAACAAGCTACATGAAGCCAGCACCATGGGCTTTGCACACAGTGAAATTCACAATGTCTTTTGCTTGATTCATCCCTTCCCACTGGGATATTAGTGAGAATGTCTTCTCTACCTCCCTTCCCCACCCAGTCTGATTTAAACACCAACCTGTTTCTTTCTAGGTGTGCCCCGCTGTTACCTCACCTCCCAAATCTTTCTGTCACCTCCCTGTTATCCAAACCACTCTCTTGTTCACTGCTGTTTTAAAATAAAGTTTTCAGAGACTGTATCTGTAATGTCTAGATCTCTCTGTTTCTCTCTCTCTCTCTCTCTCACTCTTTTTCCATCTGCTTCCTTTTTCCTCTCATTCTTAGTTGTGGGGCTTTGTGAGAATTTCACACATGAGTTGAAGTCGCCTCTGGAAGGTCAGTCAGTCTTCACTGTTACTGGCCATTTAATCTAATCTCACTAATGAGAATTTTTAGGGCCTCAAGAAGTCAGCTCACTCTTGGGGGTACCCTAGGGGTTTGTGTCCATTATAGGGACCTCCTGAGAAATATCAGTGGAGGACACTCAAAAACACTTGAAATAATTTTAAACCGAATTTAATCTCCAACAAGTCTATAGGTACAGTTCTGAGGGGTACTCATTGGAATTTTCTAGTCATGTTTCATTTTGTACTGGAAGCTTAACTTGCCTCAGCATTTAGGGAAAGGGAAGAAGAGAAATGGTAGGAAAACATTAAAAATAAATTTGGGTTGAAGTTTTTTGGTCACCCTGTATATGCTAGCCATCCCCCCCCCACCCGGCACTTTTCACCAAACCTTACCAGCATTCATATGAGACAGGAGATAAATTACCTCCATTTTTCAGGTAAAGTAAGTTCCAGAAAGCATGGGAGATGCACACTTGTGTCCTCTTTTTGTCTATTTGCTCAACTGACTATGGCTATACTTATTACTCAACAGCAATTATCCAGTACATAAGAACAGAAATTGGACATACATCTGCTTCACAAATGAATGTGCATGGGATCACATACATGTGCTTTCTAGGATATTATCAAGGTACGCCAAGTCATGGTCTATGTAAAAAGCGTTCGAATTTACTTTGGCAAGGAACTGAAGATTAATAGTATGTTTTAAATTATTTCATTAAATATTTTCTAAGTCATTTAGGCTTGAGCTATGTTTCCCAAAGAAGTGAAAGATTTTATTTTCCTAAAACTCTTGGCATTTAAAGTTGCGTGAAAAATAGGGTGAAAATAATGAATTTAGACTGGGGCTGGCACACACGTTACCATGGGCAAGGATCGGGGTTCAAGCCCCAAGTAGCAGCCTATAGATGGGGAAGCTTCACATGCAGTGGAACAGTGCTGCAAGTGTCTCTCTCTCCCTCTCTATCACCTCCTTCCTTCTCAATTTTCTCTGTCTCTATCAAAAAACAAAGAGGGGAAATATGGCTGCTGGGAGCAGTGGATTTGTGCAGGCATTGAGCTTAGCAGAAACCCTGGTGGCAATAAGAAATGAAATAGATAAATACAAATAAAGCAAAACAAAAGAATTAATTTAGACTAATTGGATCAGAATAATGGCGAATAAGAAAACTCTTAATACACGCTTTAATTATGCTGGCCTGGGTCCTTCAGAGATGCAAAGCTAGGTCAATTGTGACATTACTCAACAAGATGTTCAACCTAAGAGAAAGCAAGTTTAAGCAAACAGATGAGTTAGGCTGGCGGAGCTTTGGGAAGACCAAACTGTGATGCCCATTGGAGCCACCATTCTGAAACTGAGAAGCAGAGCTAGACTATGAAATCATTTACCTATTGATAATGATTTTGCCTGCTGGAGAGCATGAGGCCATTGGGAAGATATAGAAGATGCAGAAGAGAGCCAGATGATGAGCCCAAAGATCACATGAAAATAACACAAGGGGCTGGGCAGTAGCACAATGAGTTAAGGACACATGGCATAAAACGCAAGGACTGGCACAAGGATCCCGGTTCAAGCCCCTGGCTCCTCACCTGCAGGGGGCCGCTTCATGGGCGGTGAAGCAGGTCTGCAGATGTCCATATTTTTCTCCCCCTCTGTTGGGCATTATACCCTGCTCCATCGTTGATACTATGGTCTATTTACATAATCATTATTTTGCCTGAGACCCGCCCTGCCTGTTGGATATTGGTTTATCCCATTGGTTAGAACCTTCGCAACAGCTGCTATGGAAGCTTTCTACATTTGCGCTCTTTTCGAGCTCTTTTCTTTTCTCCACCCCTTCTCCTAGCCATTTCCTTTTCCCACTTGCCACTTCTGGCTAAAGAGATGTATAAAAAGCGTTGTCTCTGATCAATAAAGGCATTGCATTGCGTTCTCGCTCTGCCACGAGTTCCTGGTCTCTTCTCTCTCCGGCGACACTAGCCTGGCACCCCTCCTCTCTCGATTTCTCTCTATCCTATTCAACAACAACAGCAATAACAACAACATACAACAACGACAACAACAGTAACAACAACAAAATGAAAAAAATGGCTGCCAGGAGCAGTGGATTTGTAGTGCAGGCACTGAGCCCCAGCAATAACTCTGGAGGGGCAAAAAAAAAAAAAAAAAAAGAATCTAGTATCCCATTCATTAAAAAAGAAAGGAAGAAAGAAAGAAAGAAAAAAGAAAAAGAATAACACACAATAGAGTAAGCCATCAAAAGAGATGAAGATGAACTAGACAGTGAGAGGCAAAAAACAGCATTTTGGTTTGTCTTTTTTTTCAAGAAGTTGAAGGTAGTGTGTGTGTGAGTGTGTATGTGGGAGTTCAACAGATTTATTTATAACCATTCATTAATTGAATCACTCATTTGTTTTTGCCACCTGGGTTATCACTGGGACTCAGTGTCTGCATAACTACTGTTCCTGTTTTTAAAATTTTTTTTTTGATAGAGGGTGAGAGACAGAAGAAGAAGAGACACATGCAGCACCGCTTTGTCACTTATGAAAATTTCCCCTTATAGGTAGTGATTGGGGGCTTGACCCTAATCTTTGATCATGGACATGTGTGTGCTCTGCCTGATCCCCAACAGTTTTAAAAGCAGCTGAGACATCATGGAAACAAAGACCACTCGATTTGATCTGGAGAGCGATGCCTACTCATGGTGAGAGCAGTTTCTGTAGAGAAATGGGTATTTGTTTCCCTGAGGTGAGGAGAATCTGGGGAAGACATGCATGTGGGAACAGCACCATTATAGAGTCTTGAATTGTGAAGGACAATAATTATAGAAGGAACATGTCTTCTTTAAATTTTTAAAATTTTATTTTAAAAATCAGCATGTTTCCAATGCTGATGATGGCACGGAGCCAGAAGAGATAAAGAGCTATAAGATGTGAAGAGATCAGGAAGAAATGACTCAGTGAGTTGGGAGAAAATGTCCGAAAGGACGACTAGTGGGCAGGAAAGTTTCTGATGCCTTGAAAGTCTTCCCTCTTTTTTTTTTTTTTTGTTCATTGGCGAAATAACAGAAGATGGAAACTCACAAGTCCATCTACAGACACTGGTTGCTTGCTTCTCCACTCACGAGTTTTAGAACTTTCTCGTGGGTAGACATCACATATCATTTGCTCTTGATTTCCACTTCTCAAATCACTTGCCGTCCTCAGTGGGCATTTTGATTTGTAAGTGAATTTTAGCCCTTCATTATGCCATCGTGAAATTACTGTTCCCCCCCCCCACACACACACAGACACACACGGACAGTGTTATGTTCCCTTTGTAAGAGGAGAAATAGCTCCAGCAGGACAAAACACCTCCAGCTAGTTCTCAGGCTTGCCTGTAACTCTATCCAGATGCTTTGCAGTCAAATCACTGGATCAGGAAACAGCCCCAGTGTCTCATCAGCTGGCCCCAATCCCCCATTAGCTGTGCTGGTTTGGACACACACACACACACACACACACACACACACGCACTATAGACACACACAATTCCATATAGACTGCAAAAATTAAAAAAAAAAAAAAGTACTGACTCACCAGAGCAGTAAGAGATACTCAGATTTCACAAAATTCTTTAACGGGCTGGTGGTGATTGTCAGGTGCCTTTGTGGTGGTTGAATTATGCTGCTAGGTGTCTCTCTCCACAAGGTATTGCTGGTTATCCACTTTCCACAGTAGGATAAGGGTGGTGGGGCTGGGAGGTGGCACACCTGGTTGAACACATACATTATAATGCACAAGGACCGGAGTTCAAGCCCCCAGTACCCACCTACCGGGGCAAGGTTTGCAAGTGGTGAAGCAGTGATACAGGTATCTCTTTCCCTACTTGCCTTCCCCTCTCATATTCTCTCAATCCTGTCAAATACATAAATTAATTTAAAAAGATAATTATTAGCCCTATGCACAAGAATGTTAGTACACAGCCATGACTAGAAAGTTCATGACTGTATTTATTTAAAGGCAGTAGAATGCTTTGTTTATTTGTTTAGCTCTAGTAGAGCACAACTCGGCTCTGGCTGACAGTGGTGCTGGGGCCTGAACCTGGGACTTCAGAGCCACAGGTATGAAACTCTGTTGCATAATTCCTGGTGTTGTTTCCCCAACCCAAAGTTCTTGAATGACTTACATTAATCCAAATGGACTTCACTGGTCAAGTTTTCAGTGGGAGCCTGAGGAGAAGAGTGAAGCTAAGCAATGAAAAGAATAAGAAATGTACAAGTATCCCAGCCTGTGCGGGTCAGCTCTTCAACTAGTAACTTGGCCCGATTCTTCTTTCAAATGCATTTTGCATCCTTCGCATGGTCTTCCTGTTATCACCTGGTCCAATCTTTCCCATCTATCTTATCGGTTCTTCTTTTTCTAGCGTTTGCCCTTCTTCCGTAGCCAGTCAACAGCGTCAGGTTGAGCCTGATGTAAAGTTTCGAGACCTCCTTTGAATCTGGAGAGGTGGCAGTCGTTGACTATGTGGGTCATAGTCTGTCTGTAGCCACAGGGGCAGTTCGGGTCGTCTCTGGCTCCCCAGCGATGGAACATAGCGGCGCACCGGCCGTGGCCTGTTCGATAGCGATTGAGGAGGGCCCAATCATAACGTGCTAGGTCAAAGCCGGGTTGACGCTTGCAGGGGTCTGTGATGAGGTGTTTGTTCTTTACCTCAGCTGACTGCCAACTCGGTATATTGCTCTAACTGCTCCTTCTGCTTCTAGTCGCTTCCAGCTCAACCCCACTAAGTGCAGAGTTGTTAACATTTTGTTTCCACCAGGGCTTCACTGCTCCACCTATTTTTTTCCCCCAGATAGAAAGGGACAGAGAGAATGGAGTAAGAGACACCACAGGACACAGTTTCTTTGAGTACTGTAGGGAGTGGGGGCTGGAATCTGGCTCCCATATATGGCACAATATGTGCCTTCCTAGGCAAGCCATCTTGCCAGACCTGGAGTGTTTTGTAAATCACCACTCCCTTCTAGTCATTTCCCTAAAAAGTCAAAGTGTTTGGCATTGTTTCATGAACAAAGTTGGGATGTTAATTTAATTAATTAAAAAATAAAAAGTTATTAAGATACTTTGTTTTGTTTAATGAGAGAGAAATAGAGAAAAAGATACAGAGAGAAAGACCAGAATACTGCTCACTTCTGGCTGATGGTGGAATGGGGGATTGAACTTGGGACCTCAAAACCTCAGGCATAAAACTCTTTTGCAGAACCTTTATGCAGTTTCCTGAGCTCAGGATTAAATTTTAAATGAACATTATTTATTAGCATAGTTAAGATTGTGTTCCTTACTTAAGAATAGAGTAAGGGGCCAGTAGAGTAAGGAGATGGACCTGAGTGAGTGTACATGTTACCGGTACAAGGACCCAAGTTCAAATTTTTATCCACACCTGCTAGGGAAGCTTCACAAGGGGTTAGCAGGGCTGCAAATGTCTCTTTCTCTCCCTCTCCATCTCTCCCCTCTTGATTTTTCTGTCTCTATTCAATAAATATTGAAAAAAATCATACATATATATATACAGAGAGAGAGTAGTGAGACTAGTTTCCTAGTAGGAAGTGTAAAGTAAGTAATTCGTAAACTTTGAAAGAAAAAGAATTGAATCTCTTGGGGCAAAATGAATGGAATTGGACATTATTATGCTTCATGAAGTAAGGAGGTGAAAGTCAACTACCAGACTGTCTCAGCTGTTTATGGAATATAAGCCACTGAAGTACACGAGTTTGCTAAATGATTAGTAGCCTATCTCTAACCCTTTGTGAAGACTATAGAGGTTATAAGGGATTTGGAGTATGGGGGGTGTGGTCACAGAATGCTAGTGCTGAGTATGGTATATCCCGGTTCGAGCCCCCGGCTCCCCACCTATAGAGGAGTCACTTCACAGGCGGTGAAGCAGGTCTACAGATGTTTTTCTCTCCCCTTCTCTGTCTTCCCCTCCTCTCTCCATTTCTCTCTGTCCTATCCAACAACAACGACATCAATAACAATAATAACCACAACAATGTCAAGCAAGAAAAGGGAAAATAAATAAATAAAATTAAAAAAATACATATAAATATGTGTGTGTGTGGAGAGAGAGAGCATTTTATTTATAGAACTAATATTGGGTTGTTAGAAAATCCATTTTTTCTTTTTCCTTTCCTTTCCTTTTCTTTCTTTCTTCCTTCCTTCCTCTCTTTCTTTTTTTTTTTTTTTTACCAGAGCACTGCTCTGCTCTGGCTTGTGGTGGTGGTGGTGGTGGGGTGGGGGGGGATTGAACCTGGGACTTTGGAGCCTTAAACATGAGTCTGTTTGCATAACCATTATGCTATCCACCCCCACAGTGATGCATTTTTTCTATGTTTTTAAATGTGTTATGGCTTTTCTAACAACTCAATATATCCCTGTAATCTTATAATCTTGTAAATTATTATTATTATTATTTTGCCTCCAGGGTTATCGCTGGGGCTAGGGGCCTGCACTACGAATCCACTGCTCCTGGAGGCCATTTTACCCGTTTTGTTGCCCTTGTTGTTATTAGATAGGACAGAGAGAAATTGAGAAAGGAGGGGAAGACAGAGGGGGGGGGGAGAGAAAGACACCTCCAGACCTGCTTCACCACTTGTGCATTGACTTCCTTGTAGGTGGGGAGTCAGGAGCTTGAACCGGGATCCTTATGCCAGTTGTTGCACTTTGTGTCATGTGCCTTTAACCTGCTGCACTACTGCCCACCTCTCTTGTAATCCATTATTAAATAATTAAGAGAAAAAAAAAAAGAAGAAAGATCTTAGTTGAAATCAGTGTTCCTGAGGACCTGAAGCATATACAATTTGTAGAACTCTCTTTAAAACAAAAAAAGTTTGTATGTGTGTGTGTGGGGAGGTCGGGGTAGACAGTGGGATGCATTGGATCGACCTTCTCGTGGTGCATCCCGTGAGTACCCATTCATTGGGGAAACTGATGATCCTTCCTAGCCGACTGAATCCACATGGATCCCAGTCACTTTCAAAGCCAGCAACAAGCAGCTCCTGACAGCTTTCAACCTGACCTGTTCACTGGCTACGGAAGAAGGGCAAACGCTAGAAGAAGAAGAAGAAGGAGAAGGGGTAGACAGCATAGCATAGCACAGCAGTAGTGAACCCAACTTAGATGTCTGAGTCTTCAAAGTTCTAACTTTGGTTTGAACAGTGCTCTAGTCTCTCTTTAATAATAAATAAATCCTTATTAAAAAAAAAAATTTAAGGGCTAGCACACACAGAATTGCAAAGCTTGATAAAGACCTTGGAAAGGGTTAGAGCCAGTGAGGGGCCAGAAGTTTAAATTCCATTAGCTTCATAATAAATCTGCTTCTGTGTCTCAAACAAATGAAGTCTAGTAAAAGAATTTATTTTTGTTGGGTTTTCCCATTTGGATTAAAGTCATACATTCACGTGGTACCAACTCAAAATTATAGAACTGCTTGGGATGAAGAGCAGCTCTGTCTCCCATTCCCAAATCCTCTCTGTCCTCCTATCCATTCCCAGAGACAAGCTGTTTTCGCTGTATCTTTCCTTAAGTATTTATTCCAAAATTCTAATAATAATAATGGCTTAAACCACCCTTCCCCTCCCAGATTGGTTAGTCAAATTCTAACAGTTGCTGTTGATCCTTAACTATAACAGATGAAAACTGACTACACTTTCTCATGTTAACCACGAATATTTATTTATTTGCCACCAGGGTTACTGCTGGGGTTTGGTGTCAGCACTAGGAATCCACTACTCCTGGTCACCATTTTTTAATTTTAATTTTAATTTTATTTATTTATTTTTCCCTCCAGGGTTATTGCTGGGCTCGGTGCCTGCACCATGAATCCACCGCTCCTGGAGGCCATTTCCCCCCCCCCTTTTTAAAAATTTTTTATTTAAGAAAGGACTAATGAACAAAAACATAAGGTAGGAGGGGTACAACTCCACACAATTCCCACCACCCAATCTCCATTACCCATCCCCTCCCATGATAGCTTTCCCATTCTCTAGCCCTCTGGGAGTATGGACCCAGGGTCGTTGAGGGTTGCAGAAGGTAGAAGGTCTGGCTTCTGTAATTGCTTCCCCGCTGAACATGGGCATTGACTGGTTGGTCCATACTCCCAGTCTGCCTCTCTCTTTCCCTAGTAAGGTGTGTCTCTGGGGAAGCTGAGCTCCAGGACAATCCAGGGAAGGCTTCAATCCAGGGAAGCCTGGCCAGCATCCTGGTGGCATCTGGAACCTGGTGATTGAAAAGAGAGTTAACATACGAAGCCAAACAATTTGTTGAGCAATCATGGACCCAAAGCTTGGAATAGTGGAGAGGAAGTGTTAGGGAGGTACTCACTGCAAACTCTAGTGTACTTCTGCTTTCAGGTATATATTTTGCAGTAGTTTATGGATGTGTGTGCACATAAGCTCTCTCTCACAGAAACTGGTGTATATCTAGGTTATGGGTTTCTCCCCCTTTTGTTGCCCTTCTTGTTGTAGCCTCGTTGTGGTTATTATTATTATTGCCATTGTTGATGCTGTTCATTGTTGGATAGAACAGAGAGAAATGGAGAGAGGAGGGGAAGACAGAGAGGGAGAGAGGAGGGGAAGACAGAGAGGGGGAGAGAACGATAGACACCTGCAGACCTGCTTCACCGCCTGTGAAGCGACTCCCCTGCAGGTGGGGAGCCGGGGGCTCGAACCGGGGTCCTAACGCCGGTCCTTGCGCTCAGCGCCACATGCGCTTAACCCACTGCGCCACCGCCAGACCCCCCCCCAATCACCATTTTTATCTCCCCATTTTCCCTCTTTCTTCCTTCCTTTTTTAAAAAAAATTATTTGACAGGACAGAGAGAAATTAAGAGGGGAGAAGGAGATAGAGAGGGAGAGAGAAAGAGACATCTGCAGACCTGCCTCATTGTTCATGAAGCTTCCCCCAGCAGGTGGGGAGAAGGGACTCAAACCTGTGTCCTTGCTCATAATGATATGTGCCTGGTTCTTTGCCAGGAATTGTTAAGGTTATTGTTCTTTCTTGTCTTTGGTAACATAGACCAGCATCAAACCTTTCTTTCAGGCTTGTGTAATTTATCATCTCTCCATGATGACATTTCTCTGCCATGTAGCCTGAGCAGTGGGGAGCATTTCTTCTCTCTGGACTCCTTTTGTTAGAGCCTTCACATAATAGGGTTCCAGCACCTCTCCCTTCTTCTCTGTGCATTTCAGCTTTTTTCATCCTCCAAAGCCCAGATCAATGCTTGCCTCATCGATTAACCTCAGCTGCTTCAATAGACTTTGGTATCTCTCTTTGAATGCTTCTCACTTGCCTTCCCCAACATGCAATTTAGTGCTTAATTATAAAGCTTATTGTGCCTTTGAACCTGCCCCTCCTCCCCCTCCCTGCAGCCTATCCCCTTATCTCTTGCAAGGTTGGTTCTCAATGGATGTTTGTTGAGCTGAATCTTTCTGTGCAATTGTTTCAGTCTTGTGCATTTTATCTGCCTCACTTAGATGAAAACAACAACAACAACAACAAAAACTTCATCTGATTTTTGTATTTTTCCATAGTGTTAAACACAGAGTAAGAGCTAGCAGGATACAGCTGAATAATTGTGATCATTTTGCTTCATCTACGGTATCTTGCAGCATTTCTCTTGCATTTACTGGAAGGTTGTAGAGGGTAAGAGAAAAGGTTCCATTCTGTGCTGACATGGACCATAACAAGTATATGTATATTTCCCTGACTTTCTTTATGTGCTTAACTCTCTCTTCATTTGCTGTCTTAGTTTCTAAGCATGTTGTTAAATGTGGCTTAAGCAATATTTCTTAGGACAGTTTTTCTATGTGAAAAAGATTATTCAGAGTTTTTTTGTTGTGGCTTTAAAAATTAGTATCTATGGTGGAGGAAGATGACAAGTTGGTGGGAGTATGATGTACTGATAACTATTCTGGGAAGATAAGCAACTCTCCACACAGGAGGGGAGATGGTTTAGTGGTTATGCAAAAAGAGTTTCAAGTCTGATGTTCTGAGGCCCCAGGTTCAATTCCAGGAACCACCATAAGCCAAAGTTGGGCAGTCCTCTGCTTAAAAACACAAAGACAAATATAGAAATTGTATTAGACAAGCCTTGTAAATCATCAGGTCCTGCAGTGAAGTGACTGAAAAGTAATTAATTGACATAAATCCACAAATATAAGTATTTTTTCCCCTAAGCTTTAAGTTTAGCTTAATTTAAAACATATATAAACCCGGAAACATTAACCCTTTTTTTTTTTAAAAGATTTTATTTATTTATTAATGAGAAAGATAGGGGAGAGAGAGAAAGAATCAGACATCACTCTGGTACATGTGCTGCCAGGGACTGAACTCAGGCCCTCACGCTTGAGAGTCCAGTGCCCCAGCCACTGAGCTACCTCCTGGACCACAACGTTAAGTCTTTTAAGGGAAACTTTGACTATGGTTGGGTCTCATTTGTAAACTTACATAAACAACTTGGGATATGTTTTATTTGTAATTTATTTGTAATTTAGTTATGTTTGATCTTCCTTTCGTAGGAATGATTATTGCAACTAAAATACGATCTGGCGAAATGATTTTTTATAATTTGATCTCATAACTTTTTCTATGTAAAACATTTGCTCCTTAACTGAATCCCCAATTCCTACTTGTTTCAGACTAAGATAGAGGCTCAGGTAGCAATCTTGTTTAATGGGATTTTTCTTTTCTTTAGCACTTAAGGTATTAAATACCTGCTTCTAACTCTAAAAGCCTTTGAACTGGAGAGAATCATGTATTCTCTAAATACATTTCTTATCTATGAAACCACAACTAATGCACATTTTGAAATAGGATCCAGTTGAATCAGGTACACGCCTCCTGATTTTGATGTGATTTTATAGATTTGTGAATTAAAGGTGAGGAATGAGCATTTACAGTGATTTTCAATCTGCCAGATCTTTCTTTGCTTCATAGGGATCAGAGAGCTAATGATGGAGCTGCATGTGACTCCAGTTAAGTCATATATGTTTGTAAGAAGTCTGCCTAGGACCCAGCTACGCTTCTGAAACTCCTAGAGCAGAGAGGGGAACATAATTTACAGAATCATTTAATCTGGCCCTGCTAAGACATTTTTTTCCCCCTTCTATTTTTCCCCTTCTAAGACAGATGTTGGATGGGAAGGGGAAGATAAAGAGGGAGAAAGAGAGATGCTTGTAGACTGGCTTCACTGCTTGTGAAGCTTCTTCTCTTCAGGTGGGGAGTGAGGGCTTGAACTTGGGTTTTTACTCGTGGTAACGTGCACTCAGCTAGGTACACCACGGCAGACCCTTTAATTGGAGCTTTTTTTTCAAAGCAACATTAAGTGCTATTTTTTAAAATGCTTCATTTCATTTATTTGTTAAGTGCTATTTTTTTTAGTTGATAATTTTCTATAACACTCAAATGATATTCTAAATATCCCAATGGAAATTGGCAGGAAGAAAGGCTTTCCATCCTTGATAGAGGTTTGTCCAAGGAGATTATATTCTACAGGGTAGTTTTCATAGAAAACTCTGCATGTCTACCTTGCTTAATGCACTCAGTGACCAGAACAACACATTATAGGGTTATTATTATTTTTTAAAATTTTATTAGTGATTTAATATTGATATACAAAATTAAATGTCAATAGGGGTATAAATCCACTCCATTCCCAGCACCAGGGTTCTGAGCCTTCATTCGCCCTACTGTAAGCCACTGAAGTTTCCCTAGGGTTATAGACATGAGCCAGCCATCATCTCTACAACTATCTGTCTACATTTATTCACAATTGTTCCCTTTTTCTTCCTGACCCAATCCTCTCTTCTCCTCCAAGCCAATAATGACAACATTACTGCCTCCATATATCCCTCTTCTTTTCCTCCTCTCTTTCCCATTGTTGATGGAGCTGGAATTCAGAGCCCTCTTATCTTCTTCCTTTTTCTCTCCCGCTGGGAGTATGGATCAAGGTTGTTTTTAGGGAGCAGAAGATAGGAGTTCTGGCTTTTGCAACTGCTTGTTCCCTGGATGTGGGTGTTGTCAGGTAGATCCATACCCCAGCCTGTTTCTATCTTTCCCTAGTGGACCAGAGTTCTGGAGAGGTGAGGTTCTCAGACATACTGGTAAGGTCATCTGCCCAGAGAAGTCAGTATGGTGTTGGGCTAGCTTCGCAGGCGGAAGAGAGAGAGGACCAGGGACTCATGGCTGAGCAGTTCAGTCTTTATTCATGTGGAACACAGTGCAATCTAAGCTATCTCTAATCACAATCTTGTCCTTATATAGCCTGAGGCGTAAGTGTCAGGTCCAAAGAGGATGTATGTAGGATAGGGGGTGGGAGAAGGAAAAATCGTTAAAACAATGAGGATTAAACCAATGCCCTGGAGGCAGGGCGGTGCTTAGTTAACAGTGGTTATGTAAATAGAATACAGTGTTCAGCAGGGGGGATTAAACCAATGAAACAGAAGGGGTCTTAGAAGCAGAATTTAGAAGCAGACCAACAGTATGGACTCATGGTAGCACCTGCAACTTGGTGTCTGGAAGGTAGCACAACATAAATTGAGACAAAATGATTAATCAATAGGAACCAAAAAGTAGGAATAGAGCAGATGAGATTAGGGATCTTAGGGTGGAAGAAAGCTAGAAAGTCCATTTTAGGCATGCTCCTGGGGGCATTCAATTATGGTAGTTTTGCTTGAGTTTGGTAGCTTAGCCTGAAGTTGGATAAAAATATTGTCTGAGAGTGCCACCCCAACATGCTTCACTTCAGACTATGTCCAGAGACTTCAGGTGTGGAATGACAACCCTTCAGCTTCATCACTCCAGTGAGACCTTTCCTTTCATGGTATTCTCTAATTCCATTCCAGGTGATCCACTCCCCAATTAAGCCCCCAAACCTAGATATAGACCAGGTCTCCTAAGATAGAGCATATGTTCACATGTGTCCATAAACCAGGGAAAATATATATACCTGAAAGCAGAAGTACACAAGAGTCTGCTGGGAGTACCCCCCAACACTTCATCTGCATTATTCCAACATTTAGTTCAACAATTTGTTGGCTGTGTATGTTAACTCTCTTTTCAGCCACCAGGTTCCAGATGCCAGCATGATGCCGACCAGACTTCGCTGGACTGAAGACTACACCAATGTGTCCTGGAGCTCAGCTTTCCCAGAGACCCACCCTACTAGGGAAAGAGAGAGGCAGACTGGGAGTATGGATTGACCAGTCAATGCCCATGTTCCTTGGGGAAGCAATTACAGAAGCCAGACCTCCCACTTTCTACAACCCACAATGACCCTGGATCCATACTCCCAGAGAGACAGAGAATGGGAAAGCTATCAGGGGAGGGGATGGGATATGGAGATTGGGTTGTGGGAATTGTGTGGAGCTGTACCCCTCTTATCCTATGGTTTTGTTAATGTCTCCTTTCTTAAATAAATAAATAAATAAATAAAAAGAATTTTGTCTGAGAAAGTGTGGTCAGAGTAGAGAAAAGGGCTAGAAAGTTGGATTAGAGCAGTGAGTAGCTCCCGTTCTTAAAAAAAATAGTCTGTGGTTAAAATTAACTGTTTACCTCCATCCACCTGGCCCAGGGATATATATGGCACCATATATGGCACCTGAGCATTATAAGGTTATTATAACAATAGTTTGAATGGATGTATGGATGTATGGGAGGGAGTGGAGGGATGGGGGGTCCCTAGGAGGTATAGAGAAGATTGCAGTGGAGAACTTGATTTTTTTTGCCTCCAGGGTTATTGCTGGGGCTTGGTGTTTGCACTATGAATCCACTGCTCCAAGAGGCCCCTTTTTCCCTTTTGTTGCCCTTGTTGTTTATAGTTGTTGTTTTTATTATTACTGTTGCTGTTATGCCTGTCTTTGTGCTTCGCCAGCTGTGCTTAACCTGCTATGCTATTGCACAGCCCCCTGAGAACTTTCTTTTTTATTTTTCCTTTTTCAATCATGGTTATCACTGAACTTCAGTGCCTGCATAATTCTTCCACTCCTGGGCATTACTGATTTATTTGTTCATTATTTTGATAGAGGGTGAGAGACAAGGAGGGAGAGAGAAAAACAAATAAACAAACAAACCAAGAAGGCCAGAAACCTGAATACTGCTCCACTACTTGTGAAGCTTCTCCCTATTGGAGGACTTGAATCTGGGTCCCGGCATGTGGTAATTTGTGCAGTCTATGGGATTTGTCCCTCAGCCCATCTTGCTTTTGTTATGAAGCATTATCTTTGAATGTTGAGAGGATTGGGAAAGACCTAGACTGTGAGGAGGGGGGCTGCATTATAAAGCAAACAAAACCACATTAAAAAATAAAACAGACATGATGGGCCTAGACCTCTCTCCATTGTTACCTGTCATCTCTATCAGGAACAACAAAACAGAGGCCTTTGTGGGCCCCCCATAGGACCTTGCCCTTAACTTGGATCAACAACAGTAGAGAATGTTCCATCCCCCAAAGGGAGGATGGACAACATACTCTATGCTACACCTGAGGAAGATGTGTCTTGATATTGGGGCAGCTTGGAATGTTCCTACTCATGATCACAGAATGTGAGCTCAGAACTACAGTGATGCAGAAGTCACATGGGCTCCTAAGCTGAATATGGGCCCCAGACCAAATCAAATTGATGGGTTTACAGTCAACAATATTTATACCCCTTTCCCATATTAGGGAGCTGCTCTCTTCCCTGATCCAGCTTTCTGGTCCTTTTTTCAGCCATGACATCATCTCCCCAAACAATAATTTGGATCCACCTGCATATCAGATTTCAGGCTCAAGGAAAAAAAAAAAAAACACTAGTATAGTCACAGGCCTTTTGGAATATAACTAAAATATGCCTACTAGCTATCTACAAAATGGAGGACCCCCCCAACTTTTCATCTGTACTATTCCAACCTTTGGGTCCATGATTGTTCAACAATTTGTTTGGCTTTGTATGTTAACTCTTTTTGCAGCCAGCCACCAGTTTCCAGATGTTAGCATGATGCCAACCAGACTTCCTTGGACAGATGACTCCACCAACGTGTCCTAGAGCTTCACTTCCCCAGAGCCCCACCCAACTAGGGAAAGAGGCAGACTGGGAGTATGGATCGACCAGTCAACACCCATGTTCCTCGGGGAAGCAATTATAGAATCCAGACCTTCCACCTTCTGCATCCCACAATGACCTTGAGTCCATACTCCCAGAGGGATAAAGAATAGGAAAGCTATCAGGGGAGGGGGTGGGATACAGCTATCTGGTGGTGGTAATTGTGTGGAGTTGTACCCCTCTTATCCTATGGTTTTGTCAATGTCTCCTTTTTATAAATAAAATTAAAATTAAAATTAAAAAAATCAAATAAAAGGGAGTTGGGCAGTGACGTAGCGAGTTAAGCGTAGAGGACTCGCTTCACAGGCAGTGAAGCAGGTCTGCAGGTGTCTTTCTCTCCCCCTCTCTGTCTTCCTCTCCTCTCTTCATTTATCTGTCCTATCTAACAATGACAACATCAATAACAACAACGATAATGTTTACTACAGCAGTAAAAAAAAAACAAGGGCAACAAAAGGGAAAATGAATAAATAAATATTTTTAAAGAATCAAATAAAAAAGTAGTTCTCTTTTCTCTCCTTTCCTTTCTTCCTCCCTTTTTCTTTGAATAATAGTTTCTTACAGGGCACTGGAACATTTTATATTTCCTCCTATGGTCACAATGGTGGATACTGAAGCGGGCATCTGTGAGAAGAATTAGACAATGTCTTGTACCTTGAGCAATTTCTCTCAAAGTGGCACTGACACAGACTGAGCCAGTCTTAAAAAAAAGCAATGGTTTTGTGGATTCATCCCCATGACAATTTTTATTCTTATGCACCAAAACTTAAGTACTATAACACTCCCCAGGGCTTTTCACAAAATGACAACTACTGAAATGCTTTTCCATTATGTAGCCCCAAAGCAGTGAGATCATGAGGTAGGCAGCGAGGGAAAAAGAAAGAAAGAAAGAAAGAAAAATAAAGAAAACAGTATTTAATTTGTTCTAGAAGGGGGGCCGTGGGAAGAAAAACATTCTCTTTTTCCCCTGAGGTTTTAAATACATGGACATAACCAGGAGGAAAAAGAAAAAGATAAAGGAAAAGAAAAAAAAAAAAAGTAAGAGCCATGCTGCACACCAAACAAGCCCACACTTCACAGGCTAATTAAATCATTTTAATCTAATGAATATAGGCAACAAAATAAATTGGCACAGCAATGAGTCAGTGAGGGATTTCAACTGAAGCAATTGCAGAGCTGACGCTGCCTTGCCCGGACCTGCACAACCTTTTCGTTCATTTTCAGGCCGACGCCCAGCAAGCACTTTGGCCCAGGTTGAGTAGGACTGGGCCTCCTACACATCTTCACCTTTTGCCTGGCCAGCCTGGGTCTGAGCAAGCAGAGAGTGCTGCGGAACTCAGCCTGGATGAAAATTCCTCCCTGAGGCCTCGTAGGGGTTTCCCCATTAGCCTAGAAACAATCCCTTTGCATCAATGGAGGGCAGGTCCCTTGATCACCATATGAGGAGATGGAAAAAGTTGAAGGTGTGTTCTGTCTCTTCTTGACATGAGATCAAAGATGAGCTGCCCTCTGTCCCAAGGCAGTAAGGCATATTTTGGAAACATTTTGAGAAAACAGCTTTTTAGCCTTTATCATGCCATTTGAATTTTCCCTTTAAAACCACTGTTTGCTTTTTTCTTCACTCCCCCTGCTTTAGGAAAAAACAAACAAACAAAAACAAACAAAAAACTTCATACAACTAGTTGCTTGGTCACTTATAAAGGAAGCATAAAAGTGTAAAAGGCAAACTGAAAAATTGACAAAAGTCACAAGAATGAAAGTATGAGGTAATGATGCAAAAGGAGACAACACGAATACAGAGTGTAGGAGGTGCAGCGAGCTTTTGGAATCTGCTCACAATTAAGTAGTTTTCAAGCCATGGCAGAATATCATATGCATAGAAAGTGATCTCTGATGAACTGGGGGACAGGTGGTGATGCACTGGTTGAGCCAGGACCCGGGAGAGAACCACTGGTCCCCACCGGCAGGGGGAAAGCTTTGCAAGTGGTGAAGCAAGTCTGCAAGTGTTTCTCTGTCTCTCTTCTTCTCTGTCTCCCCTTACCCTCTCAATTTCTGGCTGTCTCTATCCAATAAATAAAGATAATAAAAAGCAAAAGAAATAAAAGCAGGAACTTATGGAATAAAGATACAAAGCTGATTAATGAACAGCATAAACCAAAACACACCCTTGGGTTCTGACAACAGGATGGCCACTAGCAGGGAAGGGGGATGGAGATAGTGGGTATGGGGAGAATGGACCCTGGAAGTCACTGGTATGCTGGCGATTGAAATTAGATTTCAGTAGTGATCATGTATTCCTGACCATCAATATATGCAGATGTTTATATATGAAACAGATACAGATGTTGCAATACAGAACTATATGTCTGAATGTTAAACAACTAGAAAACATGACAAAAATAAACTATTCAGAGATCCCAATGGTGGTCACCAGAGGAGAAATGGAATGGAGGAGTGGGAACGTTGGGTAAATGGAGTCAACTGTTTGATGGTAGATAGAAGCTAGACTCTTGATGGGGACCGTTATATAGAATATATATTATGTAGTCAATCTATAGGCGGTGCAGCTGAAACCTACATAATGTTGTAAATCAATGATATTTCAATAAAGAAAAACCTATTGAGCTATAGTTGGTAGACAAGGACAGTCTAGTGCATGTTAACACTGAGAACTAAGCTAGGTTCAGCCGCAGGCTTGGAGACAGACAACCACAGGCTTCGATTTCTCACCTGGACAGCAGAGGTTCTAATGATAATTTATGGAAATGTACAGCCTGAGCTGGTCTTCCGGGCAGGCCAGCTTCTTTGGCAGAGAGATGCATACTCTATTAGCAATGGACATCCCTTACTTTCTAGATGCCTCTATGATGGGGGTTCCCATCTTGTCACTTAGGCAGGAAAGTCCCTTCTTATTATGCGGCTTGTAGGGGTGTGAGAAGATTTTTCTTCTCACCTTGGTAACAATGAGGGTTAGCAAAGTTCTCACTCACTCCTGTAATATTGATGGAAAAGGTGTCAGGGGTGGGGATGGGGGGAATAAGGAAGGACAAAATGGGGAAAGTCCTTTCTGGGTAATGTGGTTTGGAGGTTGATGGGACTGGAAACTGATTCTGTTGCTGCGATTGGTTTTGTTTCTGGAGGTAAGAGGACTGGTTTATTTTGAAGGTGTCTTTCATTACAGGCCAATCCAAATGTCCCCTTCCCCTCAAATTTACAAAGTCAATGATATCAGAACTGTGCTGGGTTCTTGTTCCTATCTTTTTAACCATTTCTGGTTGCAGTGCTTGCCAACAGTGTGGAAACTTTCCTATTTTTAGCTAAGTCGACTTGGAAACTGCTTCAATTCATACACAAATTGTACAAGATAGTAACAGCTCTCCTCCTTGCAGAGCTCACACTACCTGGTGCCAAGAAATGAATGTGTGAAATGGAGGAGATGCTCTGGGCCTTGGAGCAGGCTTGGAACATGCAAGGGGAGAAGAGGAATCGGCCACTGGTAGCGTGTATGCTCTATGAGATGTGCCACCACCTGGGCCCTGGAATTGGCCATTGGATTGTAAGCATAGAAGGAAGCCGCAGGAAGACTGTCCAGATTTTGAAGCCATTGGCACATGTTTAGAAATTGAATTCAGGAGGCTGACCACACCACCTAGGGACAGAGTAGAGAGCTGTGGTTCTTAACCTTTGCCTGAGCATTTGGAGGCTATGGGCACCTACCTTTATAGAGTCTGATCTCAAAGTTGGCAGAAGAAGCAAACAATCTGGCATGGGATTGTTAGAAATTCCTTAGGTGACTTTGTGTTGTTAGGTTTGTGATTCCCTGGGAGATTGGGGAGATTTTGACAATTCAAATCCTTACGCTATACTATAGATAGATCAAATAGGAATTTGCTCCTCCCCTCTCCTCTCCTCTCCTCTCCTCTCCTCTCCTCTCCTCTCCTCTCCTCTCCTCTCCTCTCCTCTCCTCTCCTCTCCTCTCCTCTCCTCTCCTCTCCTCCCCTCCCCTCCCCTCCCCTCCCCTCCCCTCCCCTCCCCTCCCCTCCTCTTCCCTCCCCCTCTCCTTTCCTTTCTTTTATTCTTTTTAATTTTTTTCTATCAGAGCACTGATCAGCTCTGGCTTATGGTGGGGTGGGTTATTGAACCTGGGACTTCAGACCTCAGGCTGAAAACTCTTTACATAACCACTATGGTATCTACTCCTGCCTTCTCTCTCTTTCTCTCTCCCAGGTTGAATCCCTAGCCCCACCATAAGCCAGAGCTGAGCAGTGCTCTGGTATTTCTCTCTCATCCCCCTCACCCCCTCTCCCCATCTCTCTCTTTCTCTCACTAAAACAAAACAACGTATTTAAAAGAAAAATGTGTGTCCTGGAGCTCCACTTCCCCAGAGCCCTTCCCCACAAGGGAAAGAGAGACAGGCTGGGAGTATGGATCGACCCGCCAACGCCCATGTTCAGCGGGGAAGCAATTACAGAAGCCAGACCTTCCACCTTCTGCATCCCACAATGACCTTGGGTCCATACTCCCAGAGGGTTAAAGAATAGGAAAGCTATCACGGGAGGGGATAGGATACAGAGTTCTGGTCGTAGGAATTGTGTGAAGTTGTACCACTCTTATCCTATGGTTTTGTCAATGTTTCCTTTTTATTTATTTATTTTTTTAAGTTCCTTTTTCTGGTAAGATTGGGAAGTAAACATGGAATGCATTTTCTTTCTTGTCATTTTCCCAAACATATTAGTAAAAATCTCAATTAAAAAAATGTTGAAGTGTCAGTGAATATTTTAATATACCGTTGACAGGAAGAGGTGGTAGTGTCACATTCCTGATTGCCAAGAAGATGTTTCTAGCACTTCCTTGTAATAGAGACCATGTGAGGGGAGTCCCCTTCCATTCCTCTTTCAGTACGAGTTTGTAAAGGTTTGTGTTTTATAGTTTTGTCAGATGCTTTCCTTGCATCTGCAAAAGTTATAAGGCTTTCTTTCTAAAATCTGTAAGTATGCTAAATTCCATTATAATTTTCTAACATTGTGCTATCTTTGAATTCTGGGGTTAAATGTGACTTGACTGTACTAGGTTACTATATATATATATTAAACTCTGCTTTCTCTGTGTTTTGTTTTAAGATTTTCACATCTTTTTTTTATTTAATTTTTTTTTTATTGCCACTAGGGTTATTGCTAGGTGTTGGTGCCAGCACTACAAATCCACCTTTTCTGGCATCCATTTTTTTATTTCTATTTTTATTTTGAGAGGTCAGAGATAAATTGAGAGGGGAGGGAAGATAGAGAGGGAGGAAGATAGACACCTGCAGACCAGCTTCACTACTTGTGAAGCTTCCTTCCCCCTGCAGTAGGGGAGTGGGGGCTGGAACCTGGATCATTGCACACAGTATTATGTGCACTTAACTGAGTGCATCACCACCTGGCCCCCAATTTTCACTTCTTTAGTCATAATTCGGTAGAGTGGAAGTTACCCTTCTCCAAAATGCCTGACATCAGAACTGATCTGGTTGTATAAAATGGGGTTGGAGGAATATTTACTCTCTTTCCATTTCCTGAAAGGAATTGTAAGTGACAGATGGTTTCTTCCTTGAAAAATTGGGAAAGGTTTTCTGCAAAGCCATCTGAACATAATGTTTTCATCATGGGAATCATTAAAAATATCATTCCAATTTCCTTAAGAGTTATAACACCATTCAGGCATTGCATCTCCCTTAAAACAATCTCAGAGTGGTATTTTTTGTAGTTTCTAAGCTCCCTGATTGCTATATCTATTTCAAATGTCTTTCCACCAAATCTTTTGCTAGCTCCATTGTTTCTATGAGCTTTTTCTCCAAATGCACTGAAGAGTAGGTTCTGTGTTTTCTGAAGTGACTCTGTAAGGTTGCAAATGCTTCTCCAAGAGCCCAGTGCAAGAAGATTTTGTTTTCCTCTTGACCTTTATGTTTTATTTGTAACTGTTTACCAGCCACGGCTTACTTAAACTTTCTCTTCCTTGGCTTCTGTGACAAAATTATTTTATGAACTTCTAGTTCTCTGGCCATATTCTAAGATTCTAAGCTCCTTCCTCTTTCTTTCTTGGCTTGTGAATATTGACATTTCCAGATTTTCATTTGGAGTCTGCTGCTATTTTTGTTTTTTTCTCTGTCCTCAGCTAGCTTTCCTTTTATCACCTAGTGGATAGATTCAGATTTGGTGGGACCTGAATCTGATACAATTTGAGGAATTGGGGTGGAGGGGAGTGTCTTTCTATAAGAAAAATAAATAACACAAACTTAAGTGTAGGATCTTATCTAGGAAGAGGGGGTCTGAAACTTAAGCTTCAATAAACTTCTAGTAATCATGCCTCATATAGATAAATGAATCCTAAGTTAGCAAACTCTTGATCATCTCTCTCTCTCTCCCTCTACCTCTCTCTCTCTCTCTCTCTCTCTCTCTTGCCTCCAGGGTTATCGCTAGGGCTTGGTGTCTGCACTACAAATCCAGTGTTCCTGTGGCCAGTTTTTAATTTTTTTTTTTTCATAGGACAGAGAAATTGAGAGGGGAAGGGAGGAGAATATAGAGAGGGAGAAAGATAGACACCTTGCTGACACGCTTCATGGCTTGTGAAGTGACCACCCTACAGGTGGGACAAACCTTTGATCTTTCCAAAAATGTAAGGGTTGTGCCTTAAACTTATTGGAGTTAGCTAGCCCAAGGTGTGACTCAACACATTCTTAATTTTTAAAAAATTATCTTTTATTTATTGGATAAAGACAGCCCGGAATTGAGAGGGAAGGGAATGATAGGGAGGGAGAAAGATACCTGCAACACTACTTCACCACTCACAAAGCTTACCCCCTACAGGTGGGGGCAGGGGGCTTGAACCAGGGCCCTTGAGCACTATAACATGAACTCAACCAGGTGCGCCACCACTCAGCACCAGACTCAACACATTCTATAGTGAAGAGGCTCTATGATCCTAGGAAAGAAAGTGAGACAGCATAATGGTTCTGCAAAAGACTTTTACACCTGAGATTCTGAGGTCCCAGGTTCAATTCCTCCAGCATTACCAAAAACCAGAGTTAAGCAGTGCTCTGGTATCTCTCTCTCTCTGTATTCCTCTTTCATTAAAATAAATAAAATATTCTAAGACATGGACCTAAAATTATTTGGCATGTTTTCCACTGACAAGTGAAGTCTGTTTGCTTTCTCTTTTAACTTGGGCTTTGTGACTGCTGTGTAGGGTTTTAGGGCCCTTCCCTCATTCTCTAGGGAGAAGAAGAACTTGCTTTTGTGACCTCTCTTTTCTTCTTCCAAATTCCTCTGTGCTAGAAGACTTTGGACCTGGGCCTGCCTGAAGAGCTTTCTTCAGAATCCATGGGATGGCAATGAACACAAGTTGTGCACACATTGTTGATATGTTTCTCTGTACTTTTTCCTCTTATAAATCAGCTTCATACTTGTTTAATTAACTTATCCAGCTTTGAAGAATTTTAAGGGATTTAGGATGATTTTTTTCTCTGCATATCATATGGCCAAATTAATCACTAAATATGGTTTTAGATTCCACTTATTAAAAAAATTTTTTTTAACATGGCACATTTTTTAAAAAAGTTTTTATTTATAAAATGGGAACACTGACAAGACCATAGGATAAGAGGGATACAACTCCACACAATTCCCACCACTAGATCTCCATATCCCATTCCTTCCCCTGATAGCTTTCCTATTCTTTATCTCTCTGGGAGTATGGACCCAAAGACATTATGGGGTGCAGAAGGTGGAAGGTCTGGCTTCTATAATTGCTTCCCTGCTGAACATAGGCATTGACAGGTCGATTCATACTCCCAGCCTGTCTCTCTTTCCCTAGTGGGGCAGGGCTCTGGGAAAGTGGGGCTCCAGGACACATTGGTGGGATCATCTGCCCTGGGAAGTCCAGTTGGCATCATGGTAACATGAATTTGATAAGGAGCAGGGGAGAGAGGCAGAAGGAGAGACAATGGCAACACTGCTTCATTGCTTGAAGAGCTTCTTCTTTCTGCTTTCCCCTGCAGACAAGGACACAGGGCTTGAACCCAGGTCCTTATGCATGCTAATGTGTGCTCCCTACCAGGTACCACCACTATTCACTCTCCAGCTTTTATTTCTTAAAGTTAGTAAAGAAATAAACATTTCTTTTTTTTTTAAAAAGACTTTCTTTAAAATTTTTTAAAAATTATCTTTATTTGTAGATGGATAGAGACAGTCAGAAATCAAAAGGGAAGGGAGGGATAGAGAGGATGAGAGACAGAGAGACACCTGCAGCACTGCTTCACCACTTGTGAAGCTTTACCCCTGCAGGTGGGGACTGGGTGCTAGAACCCAGGTCCTTGCACATTGTAACGTGTGCTCAACCCGGTGCACCACCACCCGGCCCCAGAAATAAACATTTGTTTCATCTACTTCCTCTTCCCTATTCCCTTGTTTGTAATGCCTTTTGTATTTCTCAGTGTTTTTCAGGAAACTAAGATGCTTTTCAAGATCCATCCCATTCCCTGAACTGCCACAAAAGCTCACAGAATTAATTCTCACCATATTCCTTCTCTGCTTTTCCTGATGAAATACAAAGAAAACAATTAAACATATGATGTAATCATTATAGTTCCCAACTGAAGGGAGACTTGCAGTTGCAGATTTTAAAATCACAAATATGTAAAGGCAGGAGTAGATAGCATAGTGGTTATGCAAAAAGACTGTCATACATGAGGCACCAAAGTTCCAGGTTCAATCCACAGCATCACCATACACTAGAACTGAGCAGTGCTCTGGCAAAAAAAAAAAAAAAAATCACAATATGTTATCTTTCCTTTTTTTTTTTGTTTTTTGTTTTCTTACCTCCCATTTTTTTTTGATGGTGAAAAAAGAATATATATTAGTTTAGAAAAGGCAACAACTAGAGGCAGGAGTGTGGAGTTGATCTTAGGAAATGAGAGAAAGCTTGACTCCAGGCACTGTAAGGGATAGAAAGTTAAGAAAAAGAAAACAATACAGAAAAAGGTCTTGAGTAGAAACCTCAGATGAAGGGATAGATAGAAAGGGCAGGCAGGAAATCTGCTGTGTGTATTCTTGTAGATAACTTACACACACACACACACACACACACACACACACACACACACACACACACACACACACACACGTTAGCCACTCCCTGCCTCCATAAACTCCTGACCTTGTCAAACCACCTGTAATATATTAATAAAAAGTCTGCCTTGAACTTCCAATCTTCAAGTGGTGAAAAGTAAAAGAAAACAAGATAACAATGTTTATGGCATTCAGAGGTGACAGTTGTTAGCAAAAATTGAAAAATCAAATTGCCATTTATAAAGGAGAGAACTTAAAATATATATATATATCACTCATATGTACTTTCAAGAAATAAAAATAATAGTATTATTTGTAATCTGTCTTTTATTATTATCATTTACAATATTTATTTATTAAAGAGAAAAATGGAGAGGGAGAGAGAGAGAGAAAGACAGAGAGAGGGAGAGAGAAAGAGAGACTAGAGGTCTCTCAGGTTTGGCTGATGGTGGTCCTGTAGGTTGAACCTGGGAGGACCTCAGAGCCTCAGGCATGCAAGTCTTTTGCAGAACCATTATGCTGTCTCCCCAGACCTTGATTATTATTATTTTATTTCCTTTTGTAGACCTTGTTGTTTTATTGTTGTAGTTATTATTATTGTTGTTGGTTAGAACAGAGAGAAATGGAGGAGGGGAAGACAGAGAGGGGGAGAGAAAGACAGACAACTGCAGACCTGCTTCACTACCTGTGAAGTGATTCCCCTGCAGGTGGGGAGCCGGGGGCTCGAACTGGGATCCTTATGCCTATATTTGTGCTTTGCGCCACCTGAGCTTAACCCGCTGCGCTACCACCAACTCATTATTATTATCTTAAAATTTATTTATTTATTTGTTTATTTTCCCTTTTGTTGCCCTTGTTGTCTTTTTATTGTTGTTGTAGTTATTACTGTTGTTGCTATTGATGTCGTTGCTGTTGGATAGGACAGAGAGAAATGGAGAGAGGAGGGGAAGACAGAGAGAGGGAGAGAAAGATAGACACCTGCAGACCTGCTTCACCACCTGTGAAGCGAATCCCCTGCAGGTGGGGAGCCAAAGGCTCGAACCAGGATCCTTCTGCCAGTCCTTGCTCTTTATGCCATGTGTGCTTAACCCGCTGTGCTACTGCCCGACTCCCCTTGACTATTAGTTTTAATGTGTTGTCAAGAATAAACCTAGGGCCTTTGCATGTGTAATACCACTAACTGGTCTCCCTGACCTAATTTTGTGTTCTTTATTTTTTCCTAAGAGAGATAAGGCATAAGAGAGTTAGGGACAGAGGAGTGGCAGCATAGCACCATGCCACCACCTCTTGTGCTCCCTTGATACCATTCATGATGCTCCCAGGTGATGTTAGACTTGAACCCAAGTCCTCCATCATGATCAGACATGATCTCTACCTGTGAGCTCTCAGTACCTACTATGTCCTGTCTACATGGTAGTTTTCCACGTCTAGTTATGTGAAGGAGTAATATTATAGTAGCTACTATACCATTGCTGTGATAAAAATAATAGCATTGCCTAGTATTTTGAAAAACATGAGCAACATTTTGGGGTAAACTGATGAAGGCGGGTATGTGGGGCTATGTGTAAACTTGGTAGAGCTTAGGGAGAACTCCCCCTATCCTTGGATGGAGGTCTGAGAAGATACCCTCTTGTTAGTCTCTCTCAACTGAGGTGAGCAAAGGGGAGAAACCGTCTCTCAGACTAAGTTCTTCCCTTCTTGAGTTTCAAGCCCACAGAAACCTCAATACCCCTTTCCAGGCCACATGGCTGCCTACCTTAAGATTCATTTACTCAAAGTTCACCTCACCTTCTGATCACAGAGGAGAACACACCTTATCACAAACTCCGTCATACACCTCAGATCCCAGACAAGAGAAATTCCAAACTATATGGCCTTTTGATATCCATCTTCTCTCTGTCTCACCCTACTGGTTTAACCCCTATGCTTCTCTCAGATACCTTTGGATAATTAAGTTGCTTGTGTTATGGAGAATAACTGTCTTGTATCTCATCAATTCCTGTCATACCAGCCCCTATCATAGGGGCAAGCTGATCTTTAAGAAACCTGTAATTTCTGACATGTTTGAAATATGTTCTTTGTTTGGTTTTCTATTTAAACTCATGTCCACCTGCCAATAAACGAGATTTGAGATTTGAGAACACATCATTTCTCCCCGGTGTCTTTGCTTCGTTTCGTCCCTTGAGTGAGTGAGAGAGATCTGGTCAGTTGCCTTCCTGCTGGTGTCACCCCGTAAGAAAGCTGACATGGGTACAAATTGCGACTTTAAAATATTGTTTCAACAAGAAAATTTACTCCCGACTTCCACACATTTAATTTAAAAAACTCTTTGAAGTATAATGTAAACATTCCTAGAGTTATTTGTCCTTCTGTCAGGCAAATGATAGTTTGAGACTGGATATATTATAAATAAAATTCACACTCTTAATATTAAAAAATAGACATATATGGTAATGCTGAACTGTGCTTTCCTGAAATAATTTCTTAAATTCTATATAATGTCTCCAGATCATTAAATGTTTGTAGATCATATACTGAGTCTATTTCAAAAATGTGAGAGCTATCAGTTGGCTTCCATTTAACATCAATCAATATTTATTTTTGTTTAAGGATGTCATGGATCTAAATTATTGTAGCACATGACTATCCTATACCAGTAGGAAGAAGTTATGAAGCTTTAGAAATTGATCATATTGGGGGCCAGGTGGTGTCCCATCCAGTTAAGCACATATAGTGCTAAGTGCAAGGACCTGTGCAAGGATCAGGGTTTGAGCCCCTGGGTCCCCACCTGCAGGGGGAAAGCCTCTCAAGCAGAGAAGCAGGTCTGCAGGTTTCTGTCTTTCTCTCTTGACTTCCCCCATCTCAGTTTCTCTCTACTCTGTCCAATAAAGTGGAAAAAATGGCTGCTAGGAGCAGTGGATTCACAGTGATGGCACCGAGCCCCAGTGATAACCTTGAAGGTAAATAATAATATAAATGAAAGTGATCATATTAACATTTCAACATGTGATAAAACATTTAATACTTGGAGTAAAGAATTATAGGTATATACAATCAGGAATCATATTTTAATTATAAAAAACACTTAGGCATTACACATTTAGAATAGCTTTTATGCAGCTGTAGTGATGAAATACTTTTTCTTTAAGGGGAGATGTTAACTGCTTAGCTTTTTTCACAGGTTGCTACCACAGATGTGATTACATTGGACTCTTGTGTATACTTTCAAGTGATATAATTTTACCTTAACTTTTATATTCAAAGTGATTATTTCAACCTAAAAGTTTTTTTTTTTTTTAACCAGGTAATCTGTTAAACAAGTTTAATAGGCAGCAACAACTGAAGGTAAGGAGTGTTGCATGTAGTTGAGTCATCAGCTGAGTCTTGTTTTATTTTATTTTATTTTATTTATTTATTTATTTATTTATTTATTTATTTTCTGTTTTCAAATTCTTCCTCAATGGTTCATTCTTATAACAAAACATAACATCGGAGGTTGTGAAAGCTACTGTATGTTTTTCTAAGGCCTCAAGTTACTAGAAAATTTGAGAACGGTTGATTTGGGGCACTTAGTGTTTATTCTTCATTGCAGAGGAGAAGATCAAAATGGCTGAAAGAACTGTGTCAGATGTCAGAGGTCCCCACTCGTAGATTGGTGGGTTAAAGTGGCTGAAAGGATGAAGCATTCAGCAGGTCCTTTTTCTGAGTTAGGCATTGGATGAATTTTCCTTCCTTTTTAGTTTTGAGTCTTAGGGAGAGAAGGAAAAAAAAAATGGACAAGAAAGAGCTTAGCAGAACGAATCATGCAAATAAAGGAGTATCTCATTCTACAACTTAATTTAGTTTCAAGTTAACCTCAGTGAAACCACAAAAGACTTAGGTAACCAGAGATTTGTCATGCCTGGGGCCTGTCAGCTCCTACTTCTATGAAAGCTGGAGAAAATACTACAGTTATAACATTATTTTGGCAAGTCCCAACAGTCATCTTTTTACTGTGGGGGTGACTGAATAAAACATGAATGCCAGAGAGTCTTCTGGGATTGTCAGTGATTATTCATTTTTCTGTTTTCTAATCTTCTTATTAATCACTGTCAACTTTATCTAGTTGACTGTCCTTGGGCCTTTTATGATCTTTTATTTATTTATTTTTTTGGCACACAAACTATCTAGAGTTGGATTATTCAAAACTTGCCAAGTACAGAAGAATTTTATACCCTGTAACTCTACCTTATAATGTAAGCAAATACTTTGCACAGCTAGAGAGAGAGAGAAGGGCAGGAAACCACAACACCAAAGTTGACCCCAGTGTGATGGGGGTCAGGACCAAACCTAGGTTATGAGTGGGCAAATCATCTTGATGGGAGGCCCATTAGGTAGAGAGAGAAAGAAAGAGAAGAGCCCTTACCCATGTGGCAACCTAGACAGAGGGCAACGAGTGGACAAATCAGGAACCTTCCAAGGTGAGCTCTCTTAGTGGCAAAGGGGTAACATTTTTGAGTGGATTTATTTATGAATTTATGCATTTATTTATTCCTTACCTGAGCTTCAATGCTTTGGGCCAACTTTTTAGATAGAAAGAGACAGAGACAGAGGGAAAGACATCACAGTACCAAAGCTTCCCTCCATGCTGTGGGGTTCAGAATTGAACCTGGGTATAGCTCATGGCAAAATAGGCTCACTATCCCTGGAAGACATTTTTCTGGTTCTGGAGGGAAAACTTGGATTAGAGGGTTCTTACATTGTGACCTGGGTGTCTGGTATAGTGAGATGAACAATACCTCTTGAGGGTACACCAATGGAGTGTTCTTAGTCCCGTTTTAACATATCAGGAAGATGACTCCTGCAAAGGATGGGGCAGTAGTGGAATCCTGAATGAGTAAAGTCCTTTCCTGAAATGATGACAAAATATTACTGCGTTAACTCAGTCAGAATGTCTAGACCACATTTCTTACATCATAAAATATGGAGTTTGACAGCATTACAAAGCTGGACTGGGTTTAAAAGGGGAAGGATATATATATATATATATATATATATATATATATATATATATATATATATTTAAGATTTAAAAAATATTTATTTATTCCCTTTTGTTGCCCTTGTTGTTTTATTATTGTAGTTATTGTTGTTGTTATTGATGTCATTGTTGTTGGATAGGACAGAGAGAAATGGAGTGAGGAGGGGAAGACAGAGAGGGGGAGAGAAAGATAGACACTTGCAGACCTGCTTTACCGCCTGTGAAGCGACTCCCCTGCAGGTGGGGAGCTGGGGGCTCAAACCGGGATCCTTATGTCCGTATTTGTGCTTTCCGCCACCTGCGCTTAACTTGCTGCACTACCACCCGACTCCCAGTTTTATTTTTGTTAGGATCGGGTACTATAGCATTGTAAAATTGATTGTGTGTGTATCTTTAAGTTCCTTCACCTTGTCTGATGGGCAAGCTCACTGAATATTCATAGTAGTTCTAACTGGTAGAAGATGTTTCATTAATTGTTCATGATCAAGTGCTTTGAAGGTCTTTTCTTTTCTACTTCAGTCTAGAAACTCCTACTTAGGATTTAAGAAGCAGATTGTACTTCACCTTCTCTTTGAAGCTCTTGAATACGTAACTCAGACATTAATTAACTCCCATTCTAAACATCTGTCTTTAACAAATCTGTTCTAGAACTTATACCTTATAAGTTATACTTTCACTGATAGATCATCTTTCCTAAAATGCCTGTTCCTGCATGCTGGCCCGTGTGTCTGTGAATTTGCTTCTTCAGGACTTCTCTCTTTCCCTGGAGGTTATGTCAAACCTGACTCATAGTAGCAGCTCAGTAAAGCTTGCTAAATACTTGAATTATTATGTATCAGTGAAGCAAAATTCCCTCCTTCAAAGTCACTCATAATTACAAGAGTTATGGCTGAGTACTTGCTATTGCACACGTGATACACATTATCTTGTGTAATCTTAATGTCACTTAATTTGGTATTATTTCATTACTTCTTCCACTGACCTAGTAAGTAGTAGAACTAAATGACATGAACTTGCATAAGAAAAGATGAGCTATGTTTTAGAATGATTTTATCTTTTCTCTTTCTTTCATTCTCCCTCCTTTTGTTTTTGTTCCATTTCATTTGTACCAACTATTGCAGAAATAATGGCTTTCTCAAATTTCTCAAAACCCTTCCACATGGCAAGCATTAATATACTTGGTATTTACCAGACTTTCATATATGCTGAAGAGGAAAACACACCCAACACCCATCTAAGAATGTCCTGAAAGTTGGAGAATTCAGACTCAGGAGAGTCTAGGAAAATGCCCAAGTGTCTAGTGAATATGACAAGCAGACCTGAGTGTGTTTAGTCTCACAACCCCCTTCTCTCTGGGGCTGGGGTGGTGGAGAATGGAGGTAGTTTCCTGATAGAGAAATGCGTTTAGGAACTGGGCAGTAGTGCATCGGGTTAAGTGTACATGATACAAAGTGCAAGGACAGGCTCAAAGATCCCGGTTTGAGCCCCCAGCTCTCCACCTGAAGAGGGAGTCAATTCACAAGTGATGAAGCAGGTCTACAGGTGTCTTTCTCCCCCCGCCCCATATTCCCCTCCTCTCTCAATTTTTTGTCAAATAGAAAAAAGAAAGTGGAAAAAATGGCCACAGGAGAAGTGGATGCATGGTGCAATGATAATCCTAGAGGTGAGAGAAGGCAGAGAGAAAGAGAGAGAGAGAGAGAGAGAGAGAGAGAGAGAGAGGTGTATTTGGGGAAATAAACATGGAAGACAGAATGCCTGCATGGCAAATTCCTTTGGGTGGAAGAGATGGACTCTGGGAGATTGTGCCTCCCCTTTGGATAAGGAATCCCCCCAGGATAATGATGACATGGTGCCCTTCGCTGGCTCAGAGTATATGGTCTAGCCCACTAGCCTTAGTGAGCTAGTGTTCCAGAAATTTCTACTGATGAAATGCTGTTCATTGTCATATAGGTCTGCTGGAGCCATGTCCCCGAAAGGATATATTGTCATAAGAAATGAGACAATTCCAGATTTGAAAAACAAGGTATAGATTATGTCCGGCAAGGTGGAGGGTGAGGAGAAGCTGTGGGAATCAGAATGACTGCATAGGGAAATAGACATCACTTTTTAAAATGATGATAGTGGCAGGGAGGAGGAAGCAGAATGGCTCTCTTAATAGTCAGCAAAATGGCAGGGCATACACTCTGCAGAATAGCTGCATATGGAGAGAGGAGAAGACCGCATCTTTTATTACCACACCTTCCCCAACAGCTAAAGGGATAGCCGGAAGAGAGGAGCTGCCAACAGTAAGCTGCAAAATGACAAGAGCCCGACCGCTCCTGGGAGCTGCCATGTTGTGTTCATGATCTGCACAGAGAGCAGGAAAATCCCGCTTATGATGTCACCAGCCCCATGCGGCTGTCACCAGCCCCATGCGGCCGTGCACGTAGAAGGACTGCTGCACTGCTGACCTCCAAGGCAGTCTGGGCGGCAGGTCTATAGGCAGGAGAAGCAAAGCAAGGAGAGTCATGCTTTCTCACAACTCCTCCTTCATTTAAAAGTTCTTTAACATTTTTTTATTTTAATATTATTTTTATTGCCTCCAGAGTTATTGCTGGGACTTGATGCCTGCAGGATAAACCCACTGCTCCTGGTGGCTGTTTTTTCCTTTACTTTTTTGTTCCTTTTTTTTATTTGATAGGAACAGAGAAAAACTGAGAGAAAAGTGGAGAAAGAGAGAGAGAGAGAGAGAGAAAACTGCAGCCCTGCTTTACTGCTTGTGAAGCTTTCCCCCTGCAGGTAGGGAGGGAGCAGGGGCTTGAACCTTATCCATGTGCCTGGTAATGTGTGCACTAAACTAGGTGTGCTACCACCTGGCCTCCCAAAGACCTTTTCTTTTCTTTTTGGGACATATTACAAAAAAGGGTCAGTTTTTCTTTTCTAAACTCAAGAATGCTAATTATGGGTCGGAGGGATTTTAGCATAATGGTTATGCAGGAAGACTCATGCCTGAGGCTCTGAGGTTCCAGGTTCAGTCTCTGCTACAACCAGAAGCCAGAGCTGAGCAGGGCTCAGGTTAAAATACAAAACAAACCACTGTATAAAACGAAGAATGTTGAGATCATTGCAGATAAATGATTTTAACCTTAAGTGGCCTTTTTGCCTCAAGAGTTATGCAATGCAATTATAGAAATAATTTAAAAAAAGAAAGATATGAACTTCTAAGAAATACTTGTATGCCTACCTCTAATAGTTTCTCTAAACAGTTTATTGAATACATTTGAGGACTCCCCAAAATGTGCTCATGCTGTGAATATTGTATTACAATATATAGTTTTTCACTTATAAACATATTAGGAACAATTATGCATGATAACATATGCTTTTTATTAATTGAAATAAAACAATGTAAGGAAAGTACACATATATCATAATAAGGCATATTTCAGGGTCATTAAAAAAAAGTATTGCCAATAGGGTTATCTCTGGGGCTTTGTGCCTGCCCCACTAATTCACTGCTCCTGGTGGCCATTTTCCCTTCTCTTTTTTTTTCTTTCCTCCCTTCTCCTCCCTCCCACTCTTCTCCCCTCTCTTTTCCTCTTGTCTCTTTTTTTCTTTGCTTTGATAGTACAGAGAAATTGAGAGGGAAGAGACAGAGAGAGGAAGAGAGACACATGGAAATCTGCTTCACTACTCATGAAGCTTCCTCCCACCCTTGCAGGTGAGAACTGGGGGGCTTGAACATGGGTTTTTACCATTTGCATATGGCAATGTGTGTGCTCAACTGGCTACACCAACACCTGATCCCTAAAACCATTTTTAATAGTATTACATAGTATCCTACCTTATGGGTATCTGATACTTCAACCAGTTTTTTATGAAAAGAAGTATAAAATCGGGAGTCGGGCTGTAGCACAGCGGGTTAAGCGCAGGTGGCACAAAGCACAAGGACCGACATCAGGATCCCGGTTCGAACCCCGGCTCCCCACCTGCAGGGGAGTTGCTTCACAGGCGGTGAAGCAGGTCTGCAGGTGTCTATCTTTCTCTCCTCCTCTCTGTCTTCCCCTCCTCTCTCCATTTCTCTCTGTCCTATCCAACAACAACAACAACAACAATAATAACTACAATAATAAAACAACAAGGGCAACAAAAGGGAATAAATAAATGAAATAAATATTAAAAAAAAAGAAGTATAAAATCCCCCCTATACACCCCACTATTAGGTAGACTTGTAGAGGAATGTCAGTAGACATATATTTTTGTCCTAATTTATTTATATATGTATACCTTATTAATTTTCTTTAAATTTTTTTTTATAATTTGTATTTATAAAAAGGAAACAGTGACAAGAACCATAGGATAAGAGGGGTACAACTCCACACAATTCCTACCACCAGAACTCCGTATCCCATCCCCTCCCCTGATAGCTTTCCTATTCTTTATCCCTTTGGGAGCATGGACCCAGGGTCATTATGGGGTACAGAAGGTGGAAGGTCTGGCTTCTGTAATTGCTTCCCCACTGAATATGGGCATTGACAGGTCAATACATACTCCCAGCCTGTCTCTCTCTTTCCCTAGTGGGGCGGGGCTCTGGGGAAGCTGGGCTCCAGGACACACTGGTGGGGTTGTCTGCCCAGGGAAGTCTGGCTGGCATCAGCATCACAGTAGCATCTGGAACCTGGTGGCTGAAAGAAGAATTAATATAAAAAGCCAAACAAATTGTTGACTAATCATGAACCTAAAGGCTGGATTAGTGCAGATGAAAATTTGGGGGGGGTCTCCGTTTTGTAGATAATTAGTAGGCCTATTTTATTTATATTCCAAAGGGCCCGTGACTATACTAGTGTTTTTTTTTTTTTTTTTTTTTTTTTGAGCCTGATATCTGATATGTAGGTGGACCCAAATTATTGTCTGGGGAGATGATGTCATGACTGGAAAAAGGACCAGAAAGCTGGATCAGGGAAGAGAGTAGCTCCCAATTATGGGAAAGGTGTATAAATATTATTGATTGTAAATCCCATCAATTTGATGTGATCTGGGGCCCATATTCAGCGTAGGAGCCTATGTGACCTCTGCATCCCTGTAGGTCTGAGCTCACATTCTGTGGTCATGAGTAGGAACATTCCAAGCTGCCCCAATTTCAGGACCCATCTTCTTCAGGTGGTAGATAATGTTATCCAGCCTCTCTTTGGAGGATAGAACATTATCTACAGTTGTTGATTTTGTACTAATTTATTTATATATGTATGCCATATTAACTTTTTTATTTCTTTTTGACACCAGTGTTATTGCTGGGACTCAGTTCCTGCACCGTTCCATCTATCCAAGTGGCCTTATTACTACTATTATTTTGACAGATTATGAGAAAGAGAGGAAGAAAGAGAGAGAGCTCATGAAGCCTCTCACTGCAGATGGAGACTAGGGGCTTGAACCTGGGTCCTAACACACAGCAACATGTGTGCTCTACCAAGTGAACAGCCATATGTCCCCTCTAATTAATTTTCTTAACATTGCTTACAGAAAGTGGAATTGCTCGGCTAAATCAGATGAGCTTTCTAAATCCCTGTCTCATTGCTTTTAGAATGCTTATGCCAGCTCTATCCACAGCAAAAGAGCAAGTTAGAAGGGGTGAGGGGTGGTAGAGGTGTTTCACTTACAAATTGCAAGGAGCTTTCATTATTTCGAAATTATATACATTTCTTCAAGCATTGATTGCCTGGTTATATTGGTTTTCTTTCTTTCTTTTTTTTTTTCTATTGGGATATTTGCCTTTTATTTTTAATTTACAAGACCTCCTCACATAGTAATTAGTGCATCTTTTATCTGACATGCATGAAGGAATTCTCATTTTTATCACTTGCCTTTGCAGTGTGCGTGTGTGCAGTCTGTTTTCCTTATCTGTGAATTTTGCATTTGCAAATTTACCTTATCACTAAAATCTACCTGTAACCTCAAGCCAGTATTTGTGGCATTTTCTAATTTGTGGACATATGCTAAGAAGTGGGAAATTTAAGTTGAGTGACTTGAACATACTCAGCTGAGGTCCTACAAGGCAATTCTCTACTTTGTATGTATTTCTTCAAGCATGGATTTCCGGGATGTCAGGTTTTTTTTTTTTTTTCCTATTGGGATATTTTATTTTTAATTTACAAGACCTCCTTATGTAGTAATTAGTACTTCGTCACTCATATGGTATTAACTTGTGCTTGTTTCAAGTCTATGTTCAGTACCACATTTCCCTCATGCTTTGTGCATTCAGTGGGCGATTTTGCTATTTAAAATCACCCCGGGGTGGTACCAAAGTGCTGCATAGAATTCCTAAATGGAAGAAGGTTGTGGTGGGGGTAGATAGCATAATGGTTAAGTAAAGAGACTCTGATGCCTGAAGCCTCGGGGTGGGTGGGTGGGGGGAGAGTACAGGTCCAAAAAAGGATGACAGAGGACCTAGTTGGGGTTGTACTGTTATGTGGAAAACTGAGAAATGTTATGCATGCACAAACTATTGCATTTACTGTCCAATGTAAAACATTAATTCCTCAATAAAGAAATTAAAAAAATCATTTTCCTGCTTCTTCTTCCCTGCACCAATCGCCCTTAGATCATTCTTAGATCTTATTTGACTGACCTAGACTTACGCCAAAGTGAAGTAAGTCTGCTCAAGCTTAGTTTCAAAGCTCTAGATTTCCCTTTCCTATGGTCTAGTCAACTTTACATAGTCCCCACCCACGTAAAGGCCACCACCTATTGCTGTCTATGTGCTGGGCAACAGTGGCCATTGTTACTCTTGTGTTGTAGGAAATGGACACAACAAATGCACTGAGCTTTGCACTGATACAAATGCAAAAGCTTTGTAGGTACCATGGACCTCTCCATAGGTGGATCCAATTGTAGGTAGTTGCCTTCTGTAGTTCATCAGGATGACCATGGCTGGCAACATCCCTCCAGGGAGGGGGGGTTTAGGATGTGCCAAGGCAGTGTCTTTTGGAATGGTAGGCTCCCCCTGCTTGACATTACTTGTGGCACATACTACCAGAATTCTCTTTATATTAATTCAATAAATAGATTGTTTGTCTTACTGATGACCAGAAGAATACTATAAATACCACAGTCAGAGGTCATGGGTGGCTACAGTCAGGTGTGGGATGGATTGGTATGGCCCAGCCAGTTTAAAGACACTAAAAACACATAGCACCACATGTTGGGAGTAGACAAAACAATCTAAACAGAATCAACACAATTGTACCATGAATATGTGAATACCACCAAGACTATGGAGCTATTCTGCTCAGGTATTTATGTAGCATCCCTGGTTGGGACCCAATTGTTGGGCAATACACATCTTTGGCTACAATGCTCACATGGCTAGATGGACTACAGAACTTTGTATTTTCTCTGCACACAGGGAAGGAACTGCTTCAGGCAACAAAAATCAACAGTTTCTCACATGTGAACAAATTCTATTTTCTACTGGTATAATCATTTAACCACCATTGTTGTGCACGCCACTGGAATAGAGGGCATAATAGTGTATATGGATAACTTTGCTAAGTTCACCCATCAGGTCTTTTTTTTTCTTTATTGGGGGGATTAATGGTTTACAGTCAACAGTAAAATACAGTAGCTTGTACATATGTAATGTTTCTCAGTTTTCCATGTAACAATTCAACTCCCCTCTAGGTCCAAGTTCTGCTTTGTGTTTTCTTATTTTTTCAACTTATTTTATCATTATTATTAGTAATTTAATAATGTTGGACAAGATTGTGGGATAAGTGGGGTACAATTCATACAATTCCCATACCAGAGTGCCATATCTCATCCCCTCCAATAACTTCTCTTTTCTTCATCCTCTTCTTCTTCTCCTCCTCCTCCTCCTTCTTTTTTATTGATTTAATAATGATCAAGACCATAGGATAAGATGGATACAGTTCCACACAGTTCCCACCACCAGAATTCTGTATCCCATCCCTTCCATTGGAAGCTTTCCTATTCTTTATCCCTCTGGGAACATGGACCCAAGATCTTTATGGGTGAAGATAGTCGAAGGTCTTGGGAAGCTTCCCTATTCTTTATCTCTCTGGGAGTATGAACCAAAGATCTCAATGGGGCACAGAAGATCAGAGGTCTGGCTTCTGTAATTGCTTCTCGGCTTGACATGGGTGTTGACAGGTCAATCCAAAACCCCAGTCTGTCTCTACCTTTCCCTAGTGGGGTAGGGCTCAGGAGGTGGTGTTCCAGGACATACGTTGAGGTTGTCTGCCCAGGGAAGGCAGGTTGGCGTCACAGTAGTATTTTTCAACTTCTGTCTATGAGTGAGATCATCCCATATTCAACTGTCATCCTTCTCTTTTTAACTTACCTCATTTAACGTGATTCCTTCAAGCTTCATCCAAGATGAGGTGAAGAAAGTGAAATCACCACTTTTAATAGCTAGAGTATTATCCCATTGTGTATATAGACCTTAAATGTCTCAACCACTTATCCCAACAGGTCTTTATATATTTTTACTTTTTAAAAGGTTTTATTTATTTATTAATGAGAAAGATAGGAGGAGAAAGAGAAAGAACCTGACATCACTCTGCTACATGTGCTGCCTGAGACTGAACTTGGACAACATGCTTGAAAGTTCAGTGCTTTATCCACTTCACGACCTCCTGGATCACAAGCTTTTTCTTTTTTAAATTATATTTTTGATTGTGGGGGTGGGCAGTGGTGCACCCAGTTAAGTGTGCATATTACTATGTGCAAAAACTCCAGGTTCAAGCCCCTGCTCCTGACCTGCAGGGGGGACACATCACAAGCAGTAAAGCAGGTCAGAAGGTGCCTATCTTTCTTTCCCCACTCCCCTCTATTTTCCATATCCCCTTCCTTCTCAATTTCTCTCTGTCCAGTCAAATAAAATAGAAAGAAAAAGAAAAAAGAAAAAAGGAAAGAATGGCCACCAGGAACAGTGCTGGATTTGTAGTACAGGTACTGAGCCCCAGTAATAACCTTGGTGGCAAAAAAAAAAAAAAAATCAATTTATTTATTTTGGATAGAGACAGAGAAATTGTGAGGGAAAAGTGAGCTAGAGAAGGAGAGATACCTGTAGCACTGCTTTACCAATTGTGAAGCTTCCTCCAGCATTTGGGGATCAGGGACCTGAACCCGAACCCTTGAGCATGTAATGTGCACACTCAGCCAGGTGCACCAACACCAGCCCTTCATTCAACAAGTCTTCGGTGATATCCCACAAAGCCTGTCCTTACTGAACACTGCAGTGTCCCTGATGAGAGAAGCTGCCCTCTGAAACAGACTGGCCCTGGCCATTCTCACTGCAGTGCTGTTAGTTATCCAAGCAGAATGTCCTGTGCTCATACCTGTGTCTATTGATAACATCGTATTTATTAAAGTACAAAAGTGAACACTCTGAGTGATCCCACCTCTAGCCTAGGGGACTTAGTGATGCCAGTGGCTCTAGGTAGAAAACACTGCTGCTTACTTGGGGTTCTGATCTTAATCTGTGTTTTCTCTAGCATGTATCTGCATTGCTGCTGTGTTATCTACCTCCAGTGCAGTCAGAAAGGCACCAAACAAGCCTAATGAAACATTGTTGGCCATCTAAAACACCCCGTGTAAGGGGGGGATATTTAAAGTTGAAAGAGCTTGTCAAATGTGGGTGGAGAGTTGGAGGTGATCATTGAGAAGACACGACCTCTGACTGACCCATGAACCCTAGCTAGGGAATCAGAGGTTTACACTCCTCCTCCATTACCCTTGAAGTGTGTTTCATCACTCATATGAGGAGTGGCTTCAAAGATGCACTTTGACGGAGTAATGTGTTATTCAGATCAAGACCCACGCAAGGCCTCTATGTAATTGCTGAAGATTTTGACACTGAGAAGTGGAGATATATGACCAGGGAGCTACCCAAGCGTATCTAGTATGTAAGTTCCCTTGCTTATTCCTACAAAATCCAAAAGCAAAACAAACAAACAACAACAACAATAAAAACAGAAATGGCAATCAAACTTAATCAAAATAAATTCTACATTCCCTGCCTAACCTACTGTGTTTACCTTATTTATTTATTTGTTTGTTTATTTATATTGCTAACAGAGTGATCACTGGGACTCAGTGCTGGTATTGTGAAGCCACTGCTTTCAGTGGCTCTCCTCCCCCCATTATACTTGATAGAGCAGAGAGAAACTGAGAGGGAGTGGAGATAGTGAGCAGAGAGACACCCTCTCTGTGTTTACTTAAAAGACCAAATTTCCTTATTTATAAAATGGTAATCCCTGTAAAAAAAAACTATTATTACCATTTTATAGTAAGGGTACTCAGTATAATACTTGGAAATAATAGAAGCTTAATAAATGTTGGCTATATGTGCATTTTATTCCCTCTTTTAAAATAATTACTATTATTTATTTGATAGGACAAAGAGACACTGAAAGGGAAAGGGGAGATAGAAAGAGAAAGACAGAGACACCTGCAGACCTGCTTCATTGCTGGTGAAATTTCCCCCCTGCAGGTGGGGACTGGGTGCTTGAGCCTGTGTCCTTATGCATGATAATGTGTGTGCTGGACCCCTGTTCTTTTTATTCTGTTTCTTTCTCTTGAGGAAGTGAGGTAGGAAAAATCATCTTTTGGCATGTTCACAGGATGAAACATTTCAAAGTACTGCTTATGTACCATTTGGTAAATTACTCTGCTTTATAAACCATTGAAAAGAGCAAACCAACCATAGACTTTTTTTTTTGGGGGGAGGACATGAATTTTCTAAACTTTCTATTAGAAACAGCTGAACTCTGGTCATTGAACCTTCTCCTAGTTACAGAAGGTGTGTTATATGTCATCAACTCTTGGCTTTTCTCAGTGCCTTTGCTCCAGACTCTCCTCGGACCTAGAACATCTTTAGCTCTCACCATCCACCATTATCAACTTTAATATTGTGCCTAGAAGTCAACTTTTGAGAGCCAGTCTCAATACCATCTTTAAGTAGCCAATCATTCTTCCATCCCTCAGATAGGGGCCCCTTGGTAACCCACGGCTCAGTCTTCCACAGAACCTGCTGTTCTCTAAGCTCCTTAATTCTGTTATGTTTCTTTCCATTTGGTGCCTTCTATCCAGCATGGCTTTTGCTTTATAGCCAGTGATTAATAAATATTTAGCAAAGGTGTACATCATGAATTAATGAATGGCAAAAGTGAAAGTAGTTGTGATGGCGGTCACTGCCATAGACGAAGGCAGCTTGCACACAGTCTTTAGCATAGTGGGAGGTTCCTAGGAGTGTCTCTAGACAAGGGGTAAACCAACTAATTCCTCTGTTATTTTGCACAGATCTTCAGGTGCCTGAATAAGGTTGAGAGTTGACTGAATTGTTTACTATGGAACCAAAATTCAGCTGAAATTTCAAATGTCTGCTCATCTTCATGAACTGCTTGGGGTAAATAAACCCAATTTGTATAATATGCACATAGCTCTGGTGTTTGTTAGAGAGTGGGTGTATAACCTCCTGTGTATAGTTTTCCCTGGGCATATTAAGTGGATGGTAACTTAGGTTTATCAAAAAGGTTTTGAAGACACATTTATTTCCTTGGAAATTAAAACCCCTCATGCAATTGCTCAGAGTTTTATACACAGTATCAATGTATGCAGTACATTGTGTCAATGACTTAGCTTATTTTAAAATTGGTGGACACCCATATCTATGACCTCTCAAGAATTATGGCAGTTACTGCTGGAGGGGGGTGGGGGGGGGACACAGAACTCTGGTGAGGGTTGTGGAATTAATTATACCCTTAGTATCTTATAACCATATAAGTAACTATTAAATCACTAATAAAAAAAGAAAAACACACAATTCCAGTCTAGTTAAGAGAAAAGACAAGAATGAAACTCATACTGAAATATCTGCTAGAGGATCTCTGAACAATACTCAAGACAGTCGAAGTCATGACAAGCAAGCAAAGACTGAGACATTGTTACTTACCAGGGGAGCTGTGCAACTCAGTGTAAGACGTTACCAAGAGTTAACTCCTTAGACAGAGAGAGGAGAGAAATACACAAATTGGTGTAAGTCAAATAAAGGCTGGAGTTTAGCTAGGAGCAATCTATCAGTCCTGGTATTTTAGTTTTGATGAATATGCCCCATATTAATGTGAGAAATGAAAAATGGGAGAATGAGATAAAGGGTTTATGGGGAACTCTACAACTCTAAAATTATTTTGAAGTAAGGGGTTTATTTAACCAACAACAACACAAGTGAAACAGATATCTTAGTCCCCCCCCCTTTTTTTTCTTTTGAACTCTGTAAAATGACTGGAAAAAACATTATGGGTAGAGAGGGAAAATGAGCCTTCAAAGATTGTTTTAGATTGATAAAATCTCTGTGTATTACAGATTAACTCCTATTGCACTGTAACACTTGCTGAGGGGAAAAACCACTCAATTAAGGGAAAAGTAAAAGTAAATATGCTTATTCTGCAGGTTATGTAAGTATATAACGACAATTTTATAAGATAAAAGCAATTCATTTTGCATGATGAAACTCACCAACACTGGGGGGTTGTGGGAGTCAGTTAGGGGAAAGAGGTGGTATACTCAAGAGAGCAACTGTTGTCATGTGGGAGGACTTGGATTCAAGCCCCTAGCCCCCACCTGCAGGAAGGAGTCTTCACAAGAGGTAAAGCGGTGCTACAGGTGTCTCTCTTTCTCCCCCACTTATGGCTCCTCTCCCCCACTACCCGTAAAAAAATGGCTACCATGAACAGTGGAGTCACACAGGCACTGAGGCCTATTTCTGGTGAAAACTTAGTTATTTCTTCCCCATTTAACAGTGAAGGGCTAATTATCTGTGAGGACAATGAGTTAATGAATCTCTTTATTAGTCAACAAGCACAATGCATTTTTTTTTGACTGACATTAGCTTTTTTTATACTCAGTGTGGGGTAAAAAAAAGAGAGAGAGAGAGAGAATGGTAGGCAATTCTCTGGCAATCTACCAAGGCTTGTGTACAGACTAACAATATTCCTAGCCAAAATCACCACTCTAGCAGTGTGATTAGGCTGAGAATGAAATTTTACAATGTTTACTTCTTTGATTTTCTCATTTGCAGTCCAGCATCCACTCAGCACTCATCTCAGTTTTCATCCTCAAATGCCTGTGAAACCAAACTGGGCTTTTTTTTTTTTTTGCACAGCTCTAATTGCTGTATGATTTGATGTTACTATGCAGTGAAGCTGTGCTAGTTAATTGTTTTCCTGACTGAATTTCCATCTCTTTTTTTCCCCTACACCCATTCTGCCTGAAGGAGCCTATAAACAAACAAACAAACAAACAAACAAAAACCCCTCTCAGCAGAGCATCTTTCATTTTCAGAAGTGTCATTTGCCAGGGGTGCCAGCCTTGTCATAATCTGGACCATAATGATGAGAGATAATTGCCATTTGTAAGTGGCTCCAGCTTATGCTTCTTCGAAGCCAGAGCAAAGTGGAGAAGGGTGTGTGGAAGCAAAATGAGGTTTGATTTACTTTAACTGCTTTTCCCAGCATCCCAAACAGTAGACTGGGAATGTCATTTCCGCACTCCTGGATATGGGTTCTGGTCCACGGGCACATAGTGTGGGGTGTAGTGAGACGAACGGGACAAAAGTCGTAGAAACAAATGAGGAATTTGATGAACCATTTTAAATAATGATCAATTTCCATGGCTCCCAGTACACTGCATTTTTCACCCTGATCAATAGCTCAGACAATATGTAAACAATGGCCCTCAGTAATGAGTACTTGCATTACACAGTGCCTGTTAAATGTAGAAATTGCGTTCACTACATTTCTCACTCCTAAAATGATAGTAGTAACTGAGGTTGAGTTAGAATCTCCTAAAGGCTCTGCCTCATCATCCAATCTGAGCATAATTTTTCTCCAAAGATGGATAGAAAGAGACCTTTTGGTCTGGGGAGATAGCATGATTCTGCAGAAGACTTCCTGCAGAAGACTTTCTTGTCTGAGGCTCTGAGATCCCAGGTTTAATTCCCTAGAATCACTGTAAGCCAGAGCTGAGCAGTGCTTTGTCTTTTCTCTCTGTATCTCTCTCTCTCATTAAAATAAAATATTAAGAAACAGAGAGAGAGATAGAGACCCTGCATGATGATCCTACTGAAAAAGAGCAAGAGAGGGAAATGTAGAAGAAGGAAGGTAACAAGTAAAAGACTGAAGTAAGACAAGAGGGGAGAGCCATGGGAAACACATAAATAGCTTCACGTGGCACTTTGCCTCTTTGGATTCCACTAAACGCCTTTAATAGACATGGGTGGGAGGCAGGAAAAGCCAATTGGAAAAGGCTGAGAAAGAGGCCCGTGTCCTCAGGAGAGAGAACAGTCTCCGACAATGAGATGGGAGATTTATTATGAAGAAACAAAGTGTGCTGTTGGCTTCTCCCTTGTGTCTCTAAAGTTCTTCCCTTGACAGGAGGATGTAGATTCCAGTTCATTCTAGTTACTTCAGGACTATCACTGGCTGCTTTGAGACTAGAAGTCTACTGGCTACAAATCAATTATCTCCTGAGTTGCCTCCCCCAAGGAGAAGTCTGCTTCCATACTCCTTAGATAATTCCATCATCATCTCCAAGAAAAATGAAGATCTCCCAGGTGGCTGAAAGCAGAGGGGGAGGGAATGTAGCTTTGTAGTTGGAAATTATGCCTTTATCACAATTCAGGAGATTTTCAGCTCAGTTATCAAGAAGAGTAAAGCTTTTCATGGAAAAATACGTCATCACTGCATTTGGAATATCTTGACAAGGCCACAATGAAAGTGCTTTCAAAAATTGTAGCTCCAAGACAAAGTGGCAAAGTCAGACCAATGTGGAAGAGAAAGACAGACTCAAGTCTAGTTGGTAAACTTGGAGCTTAGAGTTACTTCAGCAAAAAACTATTTCAACTGTGTAGTCATGGCAAACATTGTTCCTCCTTCCCTGGAGTTTATAACATTGTTTCCTTTGCCAACCAGAGTAATGGGAGAATTTCCCTAAAGGTTTCAAACTACAAGGATTAGTTGTGTCCACAGTTTTTCTTCTCATCAACCCAGAATGGGCTCTCTTAGTTTTGACTCTTGGTTCAGTTGTTTTTAAAAACCGTTTATTTATTAGATAGAGACAGGGAAAAATCAAGAGGAAGATGATTAGAGAGGGAGAAAGAAAAAGAGAGGGACACCTGTGGTACTGCTTCAGGACTCACAAAACTTCCCCCGTGCAGGTGAGGACTGGAGGCTTCATCTTGGGTCCCTGTGGATGGTAATGCAAGTGTTCAACCAAATGTGTCACTGTTCTGCCCCCTCTTGGTTCACTTTTATCATCTCTTTGTGGCTAGGACAATTTCTGTCCTGCTTTTATGAGTTTCTCTCTTACTGCTCTCTATTGCCGATGCCACATATTTTGATTGCTGGGCTTCTTTATTTTTTCAATTGTTTTATTAGGGAAATCATAATTTATAAGACAGTTGGTGTCATGTAGATATAATTTCTTATTTTTCTTTTTTAAATTTATTTAAGAAAGGATAAATTAACAAAACCATAGGGTAGGAGGGATACAACTCCACACAATTCCCACCACCCAATCTCCATATCCCACCCTCACCCCTGATAGCTTCCCCACTCTCTATCCCTCTGGGAGCATGGACCCAGGGTCATTGTGGGTTGTAGAAGGTGGAAGGGCTGGCTTCTGTAATTGCTTCCCCGCTGGAACATGGGCGTTGACTGGTTGGTCCATACTCCCAGTCTGCCTCTCTCTTTCCCTAGTAGGGTGGGTCTCTGGGGAAGCAGAGGTCCAGGACACATTGGTGGGGTCTTCAGTCCAGGGAAGCCTGGCCAGCATCCTGATGACATCTGGAACCTGGTGACTGAAAAGAGAGTTAACATACAAAGCCAAACAAATTTTTGAGCAATCATGGACCCAAAGCTTGGAATAGTGGAGAGGAAGTGTTAGGGGGATACTCACTGCAAACTCTAGTGTACTTCTGCTTTCAGGCATATATTTTGCAGTAGTTTATGGATACGTGTGAACATAAGCTCTCTCTCACAGAAACTGGTGTATATCTAGGTTTTGGGACTTTGTTAGAAAGTGAACCACCTGAGATGAAATTAGAGTATACTATGAAAGGAAAGGTCTCACCTGAGTAATGAAGCTGAAGGGTTGTCATTCCACACGTGAAGTCTCTGGACACAGTCTGAAGTGAAGCATATTGAGGTGGCAATCGTTGTGTTGATTAGGTTGTGATCGGCAGATGCAATATTATTTGATATGGATTGGGAATTTCTTTTTTTTTCGTGATAGGTGTCTGCACACCATTCCCACTATCAACTTAGATCCCTCTCCACCGTAATGCCCTGGGTCCCAGATGCCCACTAACCTTGCCACCTCCCACCCCTGTCCTTGTCCTTGAAGCAACAGATCACACCCAGTCCAACTTTCACTGTGTGTTTTGCTCTCCTTGTTTCTTTAAGCTCCACCTGTAAATGAGATCAGCTGGTGTTCATCCTTCTTTTCACTTATATCACTTAACATGATTCCTTCATGTTCTAGCCAAGATGAGGTGAAGAAGAGGGTGTCATAATTTCTTAGAGCTAAGTAGTGTATATATACGAAAACTTTTTGTTTTTACAAATTCAAATCTTTATTTTTTGGGGTGGTGGTGGTAATGGTATGTAGTACAATTGTTGATACTGCCCCAACTTTCCTAACCATTCACCTGTTGTTGGGCATCTTGGATGCTAACATGCTTCGGCTATTGAAAGTAGTGCTGTTGTGAATACAGGTGTGCCTAGATCTCTTTGGGTGGGTGCTTTTCTTTTATTCTTTCTTTTCAATTTTTTAAAAAATATTTTAATTTACTTATTAGATAGAGACATCCAGAAATCTAGAGGGAAGGGGAGATAGAGAGGGAGAGAGAGAGAGACACCTTCAACACTGCTTCACCACTTGCAAAGCTTTCCCTCTGCAGGTGGGGACTGGGGGCTGGAACCTGGGTCCTTGCAGATTGTAATATGTGTGCTCAACAAGGTGCACTGCTGCTCAGCCCCAGTGCCTTTGTTTTCTTTAGATAGATCCCTAGGAAAAGAATTTCCAGGCTGCAGGACAGGTCCATTTCTAATGTTCTGAGGAATCTCAAGACTGTTTTCCACAGAGGCTGAGCTAATTTATATGTCCACCAGCAGAGTAGAAGCACTCTTTCCTCCCCTGCCCCCATTCTTGCCAGCATTTGGACCTGTCCTTTCTCATATATGCCATTCTCACAGGAGTGAAGTATTATCTCATTGTTGCCTTCATTTGCATTTATGATAATCAGTGACAGAACTTTTTTTTTCTTTTTAATTTTTTAAAAATCTTTATTTATTTGTTGGATAGAGACAGTCAGAAATCGAGAGGGAAGGGGGTGATAGGTAGAGACAAAGAGACACCTGCAGCACTGCTTCACCATTTGTGAAGCTTTCCCCCTGCAGGTGAGGGCCTGGGGCTCGAACCTGGGTCCTTGCGCACTGTAACATGTGCGCTCAACCAAGTGCGCCACCACCTGGCCCCGTGAACTTTTTTTTTTTTCATATGTCTATTGCCCATATGAAAAAAAAATGTATGTGTGGAGCCAGGTTTTCTCACTCGGGCGGTTTCAGTGCTCCTGGGCTGACGTTTTCATTCAGATAGAGAGACAGAGAGGGAGGGATAGCACAGCACCACCAGAACTCCCTCTGTTGCTCAGGGTGCTCTGTGCAGTATCAGGGCTCGAGATCGCGCAGTATGTCTGGGAAGCATGCACCCTACCTGGTAAGCTATGTCTTGACTCACTTCCATTCTTAAAAAATAAAGAAAAAGTGGTTTGACTGTCACCCATTTCGCAAGAGATTAGAGACAGTGTAGTAAATGAAGGAGAGGACACACAGCTGTGGAAATCAGAACCTGCTGTGATGCTAGGCAGGAAACTACTGATGCAAAGACAGAGCACTGAACTGTATACCAAAAGCATATTGCAGGCAGACAGTACTGCAGAGTTGCTGGATGAGAGATATAAATTTGACTTAATTCCCAGCAGCCGTAACAAAGATGGAAGTCAAACAGTATGGGAATTTACTCTGTTTCCATTTACAAACAGAGTAACTGGAGAACAAAAGCTTTTCCTGGTACTGAGAGTAGCAGGAAATGTTTCCCCATGGGTCTTGGTAAAGAGAATACTGTGTTAAGGGAACGGATGATGCCTTCAACATCATCTTTGTATTAGATTTGTTTTGTCCTCCAAGGTAAGATTATAATGTCCCTCAAAGTCAAGCTCACCTTCTGGTGCTCTTGCTTCATCCGAGGCTGAAATTTGAAGCATCTGGGAAAACTGACAGACTGCATATTCTCTACACACACTTCCATCAATATTACGTTGCACAAGTGCTTCCCACCTGTCTTACCTTTTAAGAGATTACACAGCGAGTGGCTAAGCAACCTGGGGCCAGACACTGCCTGGGTTCAAATTCCAGCTCTACTCCTGTGACCCTGAGTTTAACCTAAGGGAGGATAATACATCCCTCAGAGAGATATTATCAGCATGAAATGAGGTGAGATATGTGAGTGCTGGTTGTTGGGAGAGCTTAAAATATATGTCATTATGATGAGAGCACAAAGTGGCTTTATATTTTCTGTGCTTTTCAGAGAGACATATCAACCTTCCTTCCTTTCTTTTCTCTTTAGAAAATATTTTAATTAATTAATTTATTATAGGACAGAGACACAGAGAAGTTGAAAGTGGGAGGGGTGACAGAGAGGGCCAGAGACAGGGAGACACCCGCAGCACTGTTTCACAATTTGTGAAGCTTCCCCCCTGCAGGTGGGGGCCAAGGGCTTGAACATGAGTCCTTGCGCACTATAACATGTGCATTTAACCAGGTGCACTACCACCTGGACCCAAGACATATTTTTTAAATGTTTTTATTTATTGTTTGATAGAGACAGAGAGAAATCGATATGGTTGGGGGGACAGTGAGACACTTGCAACACTGCTTCTCCACTTGTGAAGCTTCCCCCCTGCAGGTGGGGACCAGGGGCTTGAACCCAAGTTCTTACACACTGTAATGTGTGTGCTCAGTGAAGTGTGCCACCACCTGGCCCTGCTTTCTTTTTATTGAGTAATATCACATTATAACATATGATTTTCAAGTATGCATTATTGAAAGTCAACAGGTTCATCCACTTTGTCTCAATTTATCTCCCTTCCCTTCTAGTATCTACTAATTGGTCTTAGAGTCCAAAAGATTATTTATTATTTTTTTGTTTTATTTAGCTTACCTGTTTGTTTTCTCAGTCTATCACAGGCAAATGTTTGTTTTTTCCTTAGAATCCCCACACTGGGCCATTCACATTATTGCAAATGCAGGATGTTTGTTGTTGTTGTTACTGAATAATATTCCAGTGTGTGTTCATACATCTTCTTTACCCATTATTATTTTTTTTTAAATGAAAAAGACCCTTTTCATTTGCTTCTCTTTCTTCCCCCCTGGGGTAAGAAAAGAGTAGAAAATGCCATCACCAGGAGTTGACTATTCTTGTCGACTTCCACAAAGGCTCCCTAGGCTGTAATCATGCACTTGACTCTTTTCCTCTCAGAATGGTCACCCTCAGGTTGGGGAGAGAGTATAATGGTTCTGCAGAAGACTTTTGTGTCTGAGGCTTAAAGGTCCCAGGTTCAATCCTTAGCACCACCGTAAAACAGGGTTGAACAGTGCTCTGGTGTCTCTCTCTCTCATTAAAGTATACAATAGTTTTTAAAAGAATGAACACCTTCCCCATTGGGCATTCACAGCAGCCATTTAAGGAACAGCACTGTTTCTCTCCTTGTTGGAGAATTTCTAGATTTGTGTTTTCTGGTTCCCACATGTTCCCTCATTCTGCATGAAGTTTGCCAACTCCTTTGGCGAAGGCAGTTGTGGCAAGTCTGCTGGAGAGGTGGGGAGGGTTTGCCCTCTTTTGAGACACTTGAGATTCATAAACTGGTAGATCACACAGGACTCCAAGGTTGCATACATGGTTCCTGTGTTCAGTCAGTGTGGTGTTTCACAAAGGGTGTTAACATTTCCTGATCACAGGTCTTTAATTCCTGCCACAGATTGAATTCATTCATTCGGAGTCATTCTAGAGTTGTGCCAACAAAATCAATCTTATCTTTAATGCACATCTTGAGTTTATTTTTCTTATTTGTTTATTTATGCATTATTTACTGGATAGAGATAAAGAGAAATTGTGAGTTTAGTGGGAGATACAGAGGGAAAGGCAAAGAGAAAGAGGGAGGGAGAGGGAGAGGGAGAGAGAGAGGGAGAGGGAGAGAGAGAACTGTAGCACTGCTTTACTGCTCATGAAGCTTTCCCCCTGCAGGACTAGGGCCTTGAAACTGTGTCTTTGTGCTTCACAACATGTGTACTCAACCAGGTGTACCACCATTTGGCCCCAACTTGATTTTTTTTTTTTAATAGTTGGGTTTTTAAGTTACTTTTACTTTATTAAAATCTTACTGATCTTGGTTAATGAGTTCTTTGGCTTCCTCTTCAGTTCTGCACCCAAGACCAAAGCCTATCTCTCTTCACCTCCTCCCAGCCCTGTCTGCAGATTCTGGCTGGTTTGGATTCAGTGATTTGTTACTTCAGGCTCTTGAAGATATTTGATCTCTAAACCCCGAGGCAGTTATTCCTAAACAACTGTGATAAAAGCAGGCCTGTGATAAAATTTTCACTCAGCTGAGGAGAAAACAGCAATAGAAGGACAATGTATCATGCTCTTTTTCAAGCTTATTATTTTTGTGCCACGGGGCTTAGCACTGGGGTTCTCTCTTTTTCTTTGTTTTAGATTGTGTGTATGTGTGTGTGTATGGGGGGGCGGCTGGACTGGGTAGGCAGGGGAGGGGGCAGAAAGTGATAGGAAGGTTGAAAGAGAGAAAGAGAAGAGAGATTCCTCAGTACTGTTCCACTGCTCCTGAAGTTAAGAGTTCAAGTCCAGGTCCTCACACAAAGCATTAACGCATGCTCTGCAGGTTATTTATACCTGGACTCCTGTCAAGCTAATTTTCAACAACAAGATAATGCTTTTCCGAGCTTTTGTGTGAGTACACATTAGAAAACAAAATAGAATCTGTAAAAAATATCAGTTATTAAGTTCCCCCTCCTTTTTTTTTTTTTTTTTTTTTCTCTAGGGCACTGCTCAGCTCTGGCTTATGGTGGGATTGAACCTGGGACCTCAGAGCTTCAAGCATGGAAGGCTTTTGGCATAGACATATCTTCCCAGCCTGAAACATCAATTATTAAATACAGCTATGATGATTATAAGGCAGGAGTAGCTTTGTAAAAATGTGTGATCATGGGGGCAGGGGTGGAGAGTAGTGACTCTTTGCTCCAAATCATTACTTAGCTGCTCCAGAAAAGCCCCCACGCATGCTACTCCCTGCTCTGGGAACATGGTTGTAATTTACACCCTTGGACAGATTAGAAGGGGTAGCTGATGAGGAGGGGTGACAGGGGTCTCCAGCAGGGAATGAGCTGAGGAAGATGGCAGGGAGGAAAGCAGGCAGGTGGTAGGAATAAGGTATGCCAGGGCACGTGATGGGTGACAGCTTTTAGTGTGTTGAACCAAGACAGACTCTTGGGGATACAGCAACTCTGAAGCAGGTGACAATGTGAAAACAGGTCAAAAACAGGAACGAATCTTAAGCCTCAGATAATCCGGATAGAGGTCTGTGTATTTCCCAGCCAGCTTTTATTTCTGTTCCCCACCCCCTGCCCCAGGATGCTTTCAACTGCAGTCTCAGAGATAGTTTCAAAGAGAGTAAAGATGTTTTTTACAGTTTCTCTAGTGACTTTATAAAGCCAAGAAGAATAAGGATGCATTGGCTTTGGAACAATTCCTGGAAAGCTGGAGCCATAGGCAGTCATTAGAGGAAGCATAACTTCACAGTGCAGGTAGTAGACAGACAGACAGCTGGCATCGAGGAGACGAGGAACCTAAGAAGTCCAAGGCTGGCATTTTGGTGGCATTGCAGGTATTCATAAGACTGCACCTCACTTTTGAAGAAGCAGAGATTTTACTTTTCTCACTCTTTCTTTTATACTGATTTCTTTTTGTTTCTTTTCATTTTCAGTTGGAGATGGCCTGCCATTGGGACCCGTGAAAATTCTGACATTTGTTCAGATCTGTTGAGAGTTGGCTCACTTCAGAGTGCTCACTGCCTCCCCTGGAGGCCTCTGATCCAGCACATCTGGAAGAGGGATTTAAGTATTATTAGATTGTCTGGAATTCCAAAATGTTCTGATTTGTTATGATTTTGGGGGTGACCTGGAGGAAACACATGCCTTCACCTCTAAGGCAGTTTTTGTTGGTTCATTTAAGTTCTCAAAGTGCCCTAGGTCAGAGCTGCCTATAGGGAAATTTCCACCTTTCCTCTGGAAATGTTTTGCCAGGCCTTATTTTAAGTTTTATTTTATTTTTAGATTTTTATTTATTTTTTGGACACCGGGGTTATTGCTAAAACTTGGTGTCTGCATGACTCCACTGTTCCTGGCAGCCAGGGTTTGGACAGAGGGTGAGATCCAGAAAGAGAGAGAGAGCGAGAAGAAGAGAGAGACACACACCTGAAACACTTGTTCTATCACAGATGAAGCTTTCTCTCTGCAGGTGGGATTGGGGGCTTGATCCTGGGTCCTGAGCATGGTAATGTGTACATCTTACTACATGAGCTGCCACCTGGCCCCATGTGTCACTTCTCATATTCTTAAGTTCTTTTGAGTTGTCAGAAGACCATTGACCATCTCTGGGCCTTAAACTGCAGTATCTATAAGGAGCTAGTTTTGTTTGTTTTTTATACTTGTCCCAGAACCTTGATGGTTTCTGGATGAAAAAAAAATAGCTATTACCTTACCTTGTTAAGAAGAATGTAAGTATAGGGCCTTTGTGACTTAGGGTTCAGGTAGCAGGTCACATTGCAGGCCACACCCCTCAAACCAGTCTGTTCCTCTACTGGAATTACATTTATTTTAGTGCCTTGCCTTCAGGCTTCCCTGTCTCTCTGGACTGGCCTTTAGCCTGCCGTGCTTTGAGGTTTTTGCTTTTCTATCTTTATCAGCCAGGGTAGGCTTAGCTCAGCAGGAACCAGTGTGGCTCCCTCCCAAGGGCTCCCTGCTCACCAGCACATTCCTGCTTCCCAGACTTGGGAAATGTTACATTGAAAAGCCTGAGCAGGGGGTCAGGCAGTGTTGTAGCGGGTTAAGTGCACATGGCGCAAAGCGCAGGGACGGTGTAAGGATCCCAGTTCGAGACCCCGGCTCCCCACCTGCAGGGGCGTCGCTTCACAGGCGGTGAAGCAGGTCTACAGGTGTCTATCTTTCTCTCCCCCTCTCTGTCTTCCCCTCCTCTCTCCATTTCTCTCTGTCCTATCTAACAACGAACAACATCAACAATGGCAATAATAATAACTACAACAAGGCTACAACAACAAGAGCAACAAAAAGGAGGAAAAATGGCCTCCAGTAGCAGTGGATTCATGGTGCAGGCACCGAGCCCAGCAATAACCCTGGAGGGAAAAAAAAGTAAATAAATAGAAAATATTAAAAAAGAAAAGAAAAGCAAAGCAAAGCCTGAGCAGTCTCATGGCCACAGAACTTTCCAGTGAAAGTTCTCTCCTTCCTGTGCCTCTCAAGAGAGGCAGTCCAGGGAGATGTTAATTAATTCTTAATTTGACAGAGGAGCAATGGTGGATGTGTGGCTTCTGATTCTTGGTGAAAGCCAATAAAATTCAGCAAATCACGACTGTGCAGACTTCACTGACCTTGTTATCTTAAAAAAAGAGAATTCTTGGCACTGGCTTTAAATCACATAGCTGGTTTAATTAATTAATTTATTCATTTTAAAAACAAAAATGTCTATTTTAAAACTATATCTCTACTCAGTCTCCCCCCCCAACATAAAATGAGAGAGGAAAATAGTCATACTTGAACACACTATGTTATTTCCTAGAGGCATCTGTGTTGGTATGCTTCTAAATTCTGCTTCTAAGACCCCTTCTGTTTCATTGGTTTAATCCCCCCTACTGAACACTGTATTCTATTTACATAACCACTGTTAACTAAGCACCACCCTGCCTCCAGGGCATTGGCTTAATCCTCACTGTTTTGCACGATTTTTCCTTCTCCCCACCCCCTATCCTACATACATCCTCTTCGGACCCGATACTTCCGCCTCAGGATATATAAGGACAGGATTATGATTAGAGTTAGCTTAGATTGCGCTGCGTTCTACATGAATAAAGACTGAACTGCTTCCCAGCTCAGCCATGAGTTCCTGGTTGTCTCTCTCCTGCTCGTGAAGCCAGCCAGGCACATCTGGTTGCCAATTAAGCAGGAATACTGTAAAATAGCAGGTGGATATTTACCCACAAACAACAGGAAGCTAAGGAGACAGAGAAGGGCCCAGTTGTTACTGTCAATAGGAAAATGATTAGCAACTCAGGTTGTCTTTGTGTAAAGCTTTTATCCCTGTATTTTTGCTAGAGATCTCTGATTGACCTTTTCCACATCTTCTTAATATTTAAAATAAAAGGCATCATACCTTTACTTACTCTAGCATCTGTTTTGCATGTTTGGAAATAGCCTGTGAACTAGAGGCCATGTTACCCTTTCTCTGTCTTCTCTGAGACTCCAGGTGGAATTTACTATTTCCTCTCTCTTACCAGCTTATTGTGTGCTTGTCTCTTCTCTGGTGCTGATCTTGGTGAGGGGTCACTACAGGTTTCTATATCTATCACCCTGACTGTCAAGTTTGTAGGGGTGTAGAACCTGGTAAGAGGAAGGTTCTCAATAAATGCTTGTTGGATAAGTGAATCAATGTATGCAAAAAAGGATGGCTGGACAGCTAGGTGGATGCATGGATGGATGATGCAAGAGTTAGCTACATCACGAGCAGTAATTGACTTCCTGGCCTCAAAGTTTCGTGCTAAAACACTCCCCCTGCCACTTAGGATAGTCAAAGGACCTTTCTGTCCCATATTGTGCCATAAGACTTCATTTGCCAGTCATATTTGTTCAGCCTCTTTTAAAGGACTAAGAGGCGGAATCTCTCCCCTCATTTCATTAACCATGGGGCATGACCATCTGTCTTGTCATAAACACAGCCTTCATTGAGTGCTGGCCACATCTGCACTGTGACTTAGGATAGACTCTCTCCATCCTACTCTTATTCTATACCAACTCTTATTTTTCTCCTCATGAGTTTTGTTTGTTTTGTTAATTTTATGCATTTACTTAATTTGGCCAGAGCACAAGGGCAGAATATTCTTGAAAGATGTTTATTCAGCTTTAAGCTCAAGACTTTGAACTGCTGAAGCAAAGAAAACCAAGAGAGAATTCTTGGAATATAGGACCACAGCCACTAGATTAAGTCGTTTCAAAGCCATCATAGTGCTGTCTTCTCAGTGATATTCTTGATAGAAAATAAACTTTCTTCTGTTGGATATAGTTGAAATTAGGGTTTCAGTTAGTTGCTAATGAAACTACCCTCACATGATAAAATTATGTTGAGAAGAGAGATTAGAGCCAGATTACTGGTGAATTTAGACAGTATTTCAAAGACACTGTGGAGACATTTAGGGTTTTTCAGCTAAGGACTGAAAGGATTAAGACTCTAAGAAGAGTGATCTGCCTGATGTATGTTGGATGCTTTAGAACAAGGAAAAAAAATACCCACAAATAAGGGGGGGGGGTGCTCCCTATTGCAAGTCTCCATCCTGTGGAATTACTCAGTTTCACCTGACATTAACTGAGATTTCACATGTGAAAGTCTGAGATGAAGCTAAAGAGATATCCTAGACTAGCCAGCTCCCACTTGGTTCTTGAGTTGATTCATCCGGTACCTTTCTTGTTCACCCTTTTCTAATCAGAAAGGGTGAGTCACACCAACTGGGTGACATCTCCGGGTTTTCAGAAGCATATTGTGAGACATCTAACTCGAGTGGGATTCATCAGTGCACAGGCAGAACAATCTTTAGGCAAATGAGAAATTAGAGTAACTGACAGTTGGAGCCTGCTTCTGCCATTCATTCTGTGACTTTGAACACTTTCCTTTATTTTCTCAAGCCTTGTTTTTCTCACCTGTGAAATGGGGGCAGTGAATTACTTAGAGGATTGCTGGGAGGATTAATGACACAATATAAACAAACACAGAGCAAACTCCAGTACGTTTCACTGCATTAGCTTTGACCTGTTTGAATGTGGAAGGGAGATTAAACCTGTTCCCTTAGAGAGCTTGAGTTCTCTTCATCTTACCAAACTAGAGATTTTCTCTCTGCATCAGATCCCAGTCCAGTAGGCACTAAGGAAGCAAACACCCCACATCTGACTCTGAAAAGGCACTCAAAAGAAGTATGCAATAATAAAGACATTTTGGGGGATATTTAGATATTTAGAAAAAAATCAAAACACTTTGGTGGGTCCCATTGGTGGTGGTGGTGGTGGGGGACATAGGACTTCAGTGGTGGGTGCAACGTTACACCCATCATCAAAGTTCTGTGTCTCAACTCTCTCATCTCCCAGAGATAGCCATCCTAGTTCTGACAAGTCTTAGAAACAGTTTGCTTGCTTCTGTGTTTTTTTGTTTGTTTGACAAGTTTATATGTACCAGTTCTCTAGATTCCATATATGAGTGTTGTCTTTCATTTCTTTTATTTTTTATTTTTTTAAATTTTATTTATATAAAGGAACTACTGATAAAAAACACAGGATAGTAGGAATACAACTCCACACAATTCCCACCACCAGAACTCCATATCTCATCCCCTCCCCTGATAGCTTTCCTATTCTTTAACCCTCTGGGAGTATGGATCTAGGGTCATTATGGGGTACAGAAGGTGGAAGGTCTGGCTTCTGTAATTGCTTCCCTGCTGAACATGGGCATCAATAGGTCGATATGTACTCCAACTTGTCTCTCTCTTTCCCTAGTGGGGCGAAGTTCTGGGGAAGCGGGGCTCCAGGACACATTGGTGGAATCGTCTGCCCAGGGAAGTCCAGTTGGCATCATGTTATCATCTGGAACCTGGTGCCTGAAAAAAGTTAACATATAAAGTCAAACAAATTGGTGACTGTTGGGTAGTATGCCAGCTCCCCCTGGCCTCTGCTTAACCATATGCCTATATAGGGATTGATTTGTTCCCATTCAAAGCTTTGGTCTAGTTACATAAATCACTTTTATATTTACATAAGGCACCACACTCCCTCCAGGGCATTGGTGGTTTAGTGGTAGAATTCTCACCTGCTCCACCCCCTCTCCTTGTCACACACTGATCCTCTCCTTGTCACACCCTGATCTTCCACCAGTCACTTTTCGCTCCACCCTCTCTATGTCACATCCTGTTTCCACCCTACTTGGAGAGTATAAAAACAGCTGCTCTTCTGATTAAAGACACTTGGAAATTGCTTTCTGGCTCTGAGAGTTCCAGAGTGTATCTCCTGCGAAGTTAGTGCGGCATGAGTTCCTGATCCCTCTCCCACACAGCAGCCTAGATCGGCTCCAGTTGAGTTCTCTCCAACCCAGAGAGCACTAGCTCGGGAAGAAGCACCCGGCATTTGGCGCCTGAATAGGGACCCATAAGCAGCAGATTTACAAGAAGACATCCTAGATAAGTACACACCTTTTGGGTATCTTCAATATTGTGTTAAGGCACTGTGATTTTTTTCTTTCTTATTGTTTCCCTGAGATCTCTCCACCATGGAAAAATCTTTTCCAAATTCTGCATTCTTTTTCCAGTATACAATTTTTATATATCTGGGACATTTTTCTCGGGGCTGCACCTTATGTCCTGTTGATCATCATAGCAGCTTTTAAGGGATATATAGGGCAACCTCTCAAAAGGCTTAAGGACCAAGAGGCTGAGGTCCAAGAGATAAAGGAAGAGATCATAGAACTTAACCAGCACCTTAAAAACAAGAAGAAGCAAAGGCTTGTCGTGATCCTGACCCACCCTAATTCCTCTGCATCTTGCCCTGAGGCCCCTATTTTGGCATCTTGCCCTGAGGCCCCTATTTTGGCAGACACGTGTCCGAATTCTCCTTTGGACTCGACAGCCACTTCTTTGGCCACCCCCATTTTGGCAGACACGTGTCCGGAACCTCCTGCTGCCTCCATAGCTGCTTCTTCGCCCACCCCCGTTTTGACAGACACATGTCCAAATTCTCCTGTAGCCTCCAAAACTACTTCTTTGGCCACTTGTCCAGAAGCTTCCACTTTGGTGACTCCTCCTACCGCTACATACTTATCAGAGCAAGTCCACACATTTCTGGTCAATGTCGCCCCCAATAGACAAAAACCTCAGGCCTGGTATCCATATTCCGCCACAGACCTGAAGGAACTACGCCAGGCTATCAAGGATGACGGTGTTCATGCCCCATGGACAAGGTCCATTTTACAAGGCCTGCTTCAGAACCTTAATACTCCCAAGATTGGAGGGATGTAACTCACGCTATGCTTCCAGGCCCCCTCTTCCTGCAATGGGAGGCATTCTTTCGCAAAGAATGTTTACAACAATCGTGGAAAAATATTCAAAATCAGCCAGAGGGGAATTTTGTTGCATTGCTTAGAACAGGCCAATTAGAAACAAAGATTCAACAGGCAGAAGCCAAGTTTCCACTGGGGTATTTTGATCAGGTATGCCTGTGTGCATTAAAAGCATGGGAGCGATTAACACCACCCATGGGAGTGGCCTTCTCTCCCTTCAACAAGAACCTGATGAATCCCTCGCTAAATTCATTGCCAGGGTCCAGTCGAGTTTGGAAAGTAAGATTTATAATCCTGACACTTGTTTTCTCCTCCTGCGATCCATAGTCTGGGATGGAATGCTTCCGCATTTTCGACAGGCCTGTATCACTCTTAAAAATGAACACCCAGATACTTGGATTATAGCTACACAGGATCTCAGATCAAGCTCTTTTCAAGGACCTATGTTACAGGCCTATGCAGCTACCTTACATAAGCAAAAAAGGGCTTGCTTTCAGTGAGGTCACCAAGGGCATTGGCGTAACGAATGTCCAGAAAATAGACCGCGACCCTGCCTCCAGTCAGGGCAACCTTGCCTCCAGACAGGGAATCAGAGACCACGAATGCCTTGTCCCAGATGCCAGAAAGGATTTCACTGGAGGAGAGATTGTTGGTCAAGGTTCCATAGGAACAGCACGCCTCTGCCAAATGTAAACAGGGATTTAAACTAGGTGTGGGGCTTCCCTTAGTCCCGCCCCCAAGAGGGAAGGAAGCAGGTCGCCCACTTGGTGCTGTGCCCTTCTTCCACAAACAGAAGCCCAGCTTGGGACCCAACCTGTCGCTACACCCAACACGACAAGTAACAATAACAGAGGGTGAGCAGAAGGAGGAACCCGCGGTATGTGGGAACTTCCAGCATAGAATTAACCGGCTGGAGCAAGAGAACAGCTCAAATTCGGAGCCTGAGATTTTATGGACCACCCCTGTTTTAGAAAGGGGTCACCCAACTATGACAGTAAAGATTAGTAATATTCCTTTTAAGTGTTTGATTGACACGGGAGCAGATAAGACAATCTTAAGACAAGTAGAGGTTCTCCAGAGTTGGGAACTCCTCCCAGGAACACGCTTACATGGTGTTGGAGGATTGACTCAGGCATTCCGCACACGAGATTCCCTTGTGTGGGAAGATCCAGAAGGGACTACCGAACACTTTCAGCCTTTAATAGCTGATATAAGCACCAATTTATTGGGAAGAGACTTGCTGGAATCTTTAGATGTAGTTATATCCTCAGACACCTCTGCAGGACACCACACTCACTCCTGTGAGACTGCTAGACCCAACCAGCACCCCCAATACTAACTGCCACTGTTCGTAACAGAACTCCCCACTTAGATTGGCTTTCTAATGAGGCTGTCTGGGTGGAACAGTGGCCTTTGCCTAGGGAGAAGCTAGAAATTTTAAAATAACTTGTCCAAGAGCAGTTATCTTTGGGACACATTCGTCATTCTTGGAGCCCATGGAATACTCCAGTCTTTGTGATTAAAAAGCACTCAGGAAAATGGCGGCTCCTCCAAGATCTTTGTGCAGTTAATAAAACCATGCAGGTTTGGGGCTCCCCCCAAAGGGGTTTGCCTCTTGCTTCCATGATTCCCACAGGAATTCCAATCATAGCTATTGATATACAGGATTGTTTTTTTCTCTATTCCCTTACACCCACAAGATTGTAAACATTTTGCTTTCTCTGTTCCTTCTATTAATAATGCCAGCCCTGCCAATAGATTTGAATGGGTGGTACTGCCCCAGGGCGTGGCTAATAGTCCTACTATTTGTCAAGAGGCTGTTAAATATGCCCTTTTTCCATATATTCATAAGGGCCTTAAGGTTTTTCATTATATGGATGATGTGTTAATATGGGGAGAATTAGATACAGATCTCTCCACCCTACGTGATTTTCTAATCCCTGCCTTAAGGAGAAGTGGACTTAATGTAGCTCCTGAGAAGATACAGCTAATTCCTCCAATATCTTTCTTAGGCTCAGAGATTTCCCTCATGCAGATTCATCCTTTAAAACCTTGTGTTACTTTTCCTTCTAATCTCACTCTTGCTTCTTTACAAGGTTTTCTTGGAAATTTGAATTGGCTTAGGCAGTATCTTTATCTGCCTATGAGCTGCCTGCAACCACTGTTCGATCTGTTAAAAGGAAACAAACAGCCCTCCTCAAAGCATTTGTTAACCACTGAAACCTCCTTGGCAGTGGAAAAAGTTAACCAGGCTCTCCAGGACATGCACTTCGTTCGGTTCTCCCTCTCCTCTCCAGTAAATCTTCCAATCTTTAACTCCACCCCCACGGTAGTGGGGGCATTGTGACAGAAACATGGCGTTCTCAAATGGCTTCATACGCCAGTAGGTGGAGCTCCAAGACTCCTTACTGTGATTGATGCCTTAGCATTTATGGTTCGCCAAGGAAGAAACAGATTGGTTCAGGTCTTAGGAAGGGAACCAGATTCAATCATTCTTCCTTTTTCTCTCACAGATACAGAATGGCTCATACGCCACCATTCTCGTTTTGCCATAAGTTTAATGGGTTTTCCGGGACAATTAGATAATCATTTTCCCTCTAATAATTTGATAGCTTCTTTACCTCTGTTGCCTCTACTAGTACCTAAACTTTTCCCTCGAGATCCCATCCCCTCTGCTCCTATAGTGTTCACTGATGGTGGAAAAAAGGGAGCTGCTGCCCTTATATATTATCCAGACCAGCAGTACCCCTAAGCTCTCTTTACTGAACTTCCTGATAATTCCCCTCAGTACAAAGAACTTTATGCTGTTTTCCTTGCATTAAAAGTTGTACCAGAATCCTTCAACCTTTTTTCTGACAGTGTGTATACTGTTAACTTACTTCCATGGCTTGCTCAATCTTATGTAAGAATTGATGACAACCCACTTTCTCCTCTTTTAATTCAAATTGCCTCTATGCTCTGTTCTCGAACCCAACCACTGTATGTTCAGCACCTACGTTCCCACAGCCCTCTTCCTGGTCCCCTGTCTGAAGGGAATGCTGCAGCTGACCACCTTGCCTCCACAGGAATTCTCCTAGCCTCTGTCTCTAATCCTGCTGACTTTCATTCCCTAACCCATGTTAATCTTAAAGGTCTTCGAGCTTGATTTCCTGATATTCCTCTGCCACAGTTAAAACATATTCTTGCTACATGTTCCTCCTGTGCAGGTCTAATCAAAACACCTGCTATTCAAACTCTGGGGGTTAATCCTTGAGGTTTAAAAGCCAACGCTCTTTGGCAAATTGATGTTACCCACATACCCAACTTTGGCAAACAAAAATATGTGTTCGTCTCAATTGATACCTTCTCTAAGTTTATGTGGGCTACAGCTCAGACTGGAGAAAACTCAAAAAAGCTTATAAGCCATATGCTCTCCTGTTTTGTTGTAATGGGCTTACATCTTCAACTTAAAACGGATAATGGACCTGCTTTTACCAGCAAACAATTTAAAGATTTTTGTTCCCTCTGGAACATTACTCATACTACAGGCATTCCGTATAATCCACAGGAACAAGGCATTGTTGAGAGGACCCATCAAACTCTTAAGTCTCAATTAAATAAAGAAAAAGGGGAAATGTACCCCCCCAATATCCAGCTGGCAAAAGCCTTAACTACATTAAATCTCTTTAATATTTACAAAAATTCAGACCAACCTCCTATTATTCTTTACTGGCAAACACCACCCACCCTCCCAGCTATTAAAGTCAAATGGAAAGACCCACTTGATAAAATTTGGAAAGGACCTGACCAAAGTCAAAGGACCTGTTGACTATGGGGAGGGGTTTCGCATGCACTTTTCCACAAAATTACTCCAAGCCTGTTTGGGTTCCTGCCTGCCATGTCTGGCAATACCCACATGATGGCACTGATATCCCTGAAGAACAAGAAACACTGCAAGAAGACTGGCTGCAAGAGGACTGGCTGCAGGATGCACCCCAGGATCCATAATACAGCATGGCAGAATAAAAAAAAATCTGATTCAAAGAACTCTTCCCCCCCACCCCATGTCTTATGCTATGACTGGCCAGTTGTGTTTTGTGAGTGAGTGAAAAAAAAATTGAGTGAGTTGAGTGACCAAAATTTTTGTATGACCCATTGTGCTCAGAGTACTCTGAAAGTTAACTGACTTTATATAAAACTGCTGGATGCAGCCATGGTTTCTGGAGACATCCAGAAACAGTCCAAAAATTGTTCATTCCTCTTTTTGATTTCTTTTTTAAGTCTTGATATCAATATGAAATGTTTAGTCTTAAACTGTGTGAGTAAAGATGGTTAAACTATGACAGTAGATCTAAATTCACATTTGAAATGATATGTCTTATTTACAAGTTTTTCTCCTCCTATGTGTTATAAACTATATGTTTAATATGTGTGTTTCAAGTCTGGTAAAAATTAACTTAACGGTTAAATTGTAACTTTGAAGCTACATTCTTACCAGGAGAGGTAAAATCAATTCATTAAAGTAACTGAGTGTTTAAGGTAAAACTCTAAATATTCAATGTGACAATTCATCATCTCCTAAGGTAAAATACAAATCCTCTATACAGGACATTTTTGGAGGCCCCCCCCAAATGTCCTGTAAACTATCTTGTGGAAATTAATCCACAACAAATTTGGCATCAATCTGACATTGTAAATGTACCCAAAAAAATTGTCACTAAAATGTGTTAACTCTAGTAACCTGAGTTTGCTTAAAAGCCCAATGTAAAAATAGTTAAGAATCAATATATGTGACTTCAATTCGGTATGAAAATTTTGCTATATAGAGACTGCTACATGAGGTCACATAAGATGACCTTTACATGAAATTATAAAGATACCTAAACCAATTATAATCATTGAGTTATCAATTGTAGTAAACTTCTAATTTGTTACAAAGTTTTTTCATAAGTAATTGACTACAGCTATGACAAACCTTCGCATAAAGAATCGTCTGCTCATATAGAATCCCCAGAAATCCATCTTGGACCCCTTACCTCTGACATCACTCACAATTGCAGCCATCCCCTGAAACCCACGATGTGACCTGACACGATCTGGAGAGCCTGATTCACAGATTCCAAAGGAAAAGACTTTCCTACTGCCTTTTTCTCAACCATCAGTGTCTGCTCTTCCTGCTTCTGTTTTGCCAATCATGTTTTGGCGGTTCCAGGTCACTCTCTACAGAGAAGAAAAGTTCCAGTGGCTGTCCTCCTCCATCAAGATAGACATGTGGCATTTATTTCCTGGCCGTTGACATTGGACTGATGCTTCTATAGAACTTACTGGACACTACCTTTATACTGCTGGACTTCTTGAAGAATGACTGTAGCAGTTCTGCCATAGAACTTTCTGCCAGCTGACTTGGGATTTTGCAATGCCAAATCACCCCTCTAGCCCCTCGGCTTATCAGGCCCCCACTCCTCCACCCATCAGGTTCACTCTGTCTCTTGCTACTCTTACTTATCCCTCCCTGTCTTGTGCTAGTTCTTTTTGAAGACACTTACACACTATCATTCTGCTTTCTTCCCAACAGGTTTCTGTTCACCCCTAAACTATTCCCCTGACAGAGATGAAGCCTTTTACAGACATTGACCCAGTTATATATGGCCATTAAGTAAGAGGGAGATGTTGGGGAATTGTGAGGATATGGTTGAGCTTGGAAGGGCTTGAGCCTGAGGGGTGTGTCAATCCTGTTAGTCTCTCTCTCTATGGAGAGGTTGAGCAAGGAGGGACAGTAGAACCCCCAAAAGTGTGCCTCTTATCAGTCTCCCTGCCTCACAAAGTGCCCCACACTCCTGATACTATGGCAAATAGTTAAAAAGAAAGGGGGAGATGTTGGGTAGTATTCCAGCTCCCCTGGCTTCTGCTTAACCATATGCCTATATAGGGATTGATTTGTTCCCATTCAAAGCTTTGGTCTATTTACATAAATCACTTTTACATTTACATAAAGCACCACACTCCCTCCAGGGCATTGGTGGTTTAGTGGTAGAATTCTCACCTGCTCCACCCCCTCTCCTTGTCACACCCTGATCTTCCACCAGTCACTTTTCGCTCCACCCTCTCTATGTCACATCCTGTTTCCACCCTACTTGGAGAGTATAAAAACAGCTGCTCTTCTGATTAAAGACACTTGGAAATTGCTTTCTGGCTCTGAGAGTTCCAGAGTGTATCTCCTGCGAAGTTAGTGCGGCACAAGTTCCTGATCCCTCTCCCACACAGCAGCCTAGATCGGCTCCAGTTGAGTTCTCTCCAACCCAGAGAGCACTAGCTCGGGAAGAAGCACCCTCAGGCTATCCTGGCAGGTGACTAAACATGAACCTAAAGGCTGGAATAGTTCAGGTGATGAGTTGGGGGGGTCTCCATTTTGTAGATAATAGGCCTATTTTAGTTATATTTCAAAGGGCCCATGACTATACTAGCTTTCTTTTTTCCCCCTGAGCCTGACACCTGATATGCAGGTGGATCCAAGTTATTGTCTGGGGAGATGATGTCATGGCTAGAAAAAGGACCAGAAAGCTGGATCAGGGAAGAGAGTAGCCCTAAATATGGGAAAAGTATAAAAATATTGTTGACTGTAAACCCCATCGATTTGATGTGATCTGAGCCCATATTCAGTTTAGGAGCTTATGTGACCTCTGCATCCTTGTAGATCTGAGCTCACATTCTGTGGTCATGAGTAGGATCGTTCCAAGCTGCTCCAATATTAGGACCCATCTTCCTCAAGTGTAGCCTCCCTTTAGGGGATGGAATGTTCTCTGCCATTCTTGATTTATGTTGATGGCAAGGTCTTATGGGGGCCCACAAAGGGGTCTGTTGTGTTGTTTTTGATAGAGATGACCAGTAACAATGGAGAGAGGGATTTATTCGAGGTCTAGTCACATCATGTCTGTTTGGGAACCTCAGGACTCCCCAACTAGGGCCCCATGTGGTGGCCTGATAGTGACTAAAGAGTCATCATTAAAGTATGCCAGTCTCTTGCCCTTATTCAACTTTTGCAGTACTTACTTTGATAAGGTTAGCTTTGGAGTAAGTGAAGGAACTATAATAGGAAGTAAGTGAGGAGGGCATCTAAGTCTAAGTAGACACTATTTCATTAGGAACTTTATGGTGTCTTTTTAGGTTTTTCTACTTGCTTGCTGCATATGCTGACTCACTGCAGACTATTGTGCACTTTTGCCTTCAGGTATATATTTTGCCTTAATTTATGGATACATGTGAACATATGATCTATCTTGTGGGACCTGGTCTATATCTAGGTTTTTGGAATTTTTTAACAAGTGAACTACCTGAAATTGATTTATAGAATCATATGAAAAGAAAGGTCTCACCCGAGTAATGAAGCTGAATGTTTGACATTCCACGCCTGACGTCTCTGGGTACAGTCTGAAGTGAAGAATGCTGAATTGGTACTCGTGTTGATTAGGTTGGATCAGCAGATGTAATATCATTTGGTATGAATTGAGAGAGGCATGCAGGAAAGTGAACCCCACCCTAGAGGTTCCAGGACTGGAGGAAATACAGGCTCTATAGAGGAAGTGGGGGGTTCCTGCTGTCTTAGGGTTTAAGAAGACAATAGATAGTTATTGCTGTAATCAGATTATTTGGCAATTGGGTTAATTTTGAAAATCCCATTGTTAGGATTTGCTGTATCATACACAACATCACCATATTTTATATCATTTGACATTTGTATAGAGCTGTGTCTTATAGAGTAATGCCAGCAGTTGCTTCTGTTCTCCCTGCTTTAAGTTTTTAAGAGAGTCAACATTTCAAGGACTCAGCCTATGTCCATTAGAAAGTTTGAGACATTCAATCAATTTTTCCTCTCTCATATTAACTAAGTAGTGATTTATATGACTACAAGTTAATGGGAGAGTACCTAAATACCATTCCCACCACCAAAAGGCTGACTCTTCCCATCTCCCCCTCCACCCCCACCCCACCCCAGTGAAGCCGAATATGTACCCTCACCCTCAACCCAGAGATTTTTACTTTGGTGCCCTACTGTCTTTCATTTCTTATTTCACTAAGTATAATCACCTCCAGTTCCATTCATTTTGTACCAAAAGACACAATATCATCTTGTATTTTATTGTAAAGTCGTAATCCATGGACTATATATTCCATAACTTCTTTAGCCAGTCATCTGTTGATGGGCATTTAAAGCTGCTTCTACACTTTGGCTGTCATGAATAACACAGCTATAAACATAGGGGTGCATATGTCCCTTCTAATTTGCATGAATCCTTTCATTTTTCTAGGAATCAATTCACGATCTAACATCACACTTAGTTGTCATATCCCCTTTGGCTTATTTAATTTATTTAATCTATTTTAATATCATCTACTGAGAACCTGTGGATTTACAGGACTGTTGTCACAAGGGTCCATTTCCATATTTCCCCAAGAGAGATATCAGTATATTTCACCTTCCACCAAAGCATCATCTTATTCTACTATAAAAATTTAGGTCTCCAGCCTCTTGTCAGTGCTCTTCCCTTCTGCCTCTGAGCCTCTGAATCTGGTGGGATAGACCACAGTCCGTTGAGGATTCATGCTGGGCTGTCCTTTGCTCTGTTTCTTAGAACTCCTCTGACTCTTTGAACAGCTGGCACTTCCTTGAGCTTTCCTTGTGTCTCATGGCCTTGGCCATCTTGAGAAGAATTGGTTAGTTATTCTTTCAGATTATCTCTCAAAGTGGGTTTGCCTAGTATGCTCTCCTGATGAGATGGACGGTGTGTCTTTTTTGTCCAGACTACAAAGCTGTGCGGTGTGCTTCTCAATGACAGTATCGTGGGCTGTGGCGC